>NC_135306.1:58293258-58595566 GCF_048772815.1 Callospermophilus lateralis | reverse complement strand
GGGGTTTTATCAGAAGTTGGGGATGAGGAGATCAGGTTAGTCATACAATAATTTAGTCAGATAAGAGGAACAAACTCTGGTATGCTATTGAACAGTAAGACACATATTATATATATGTACATTTTAAATATAATATATATTATATATGTACATATGTATTTTGATATATAACATATATTTAAATATATTATATCATATTTTGATATATAACATATATTGTATTATATATATACACACAATGGATATAACATATGTACATATATATAATATGTATTATACATGTTATATATCAAAATGACAAGAAATCAAACCTTTCAGTGTTTCACTCCAAACAAATGTTTGAGGTGATACATATGCTAATAATAATTCTGATTTGAGCATTGTTCAATGATTAATGTATTGAAACATCACATTTACCCCATACAATTTATACAACTTTAATTTATACAACTATTACATGAAAAT
The DNA here is from genome assembly GCF_048772815.1 of Callospermophilus lateralis. NCBI lineage: Eukaryota > Metazoa > Chordata > Mammalia > Rodentia > Sciuridae > Callospermophilus > Callospermophilus lateralis. Next base: position 58,595,101 of record NC_135306.1, on the reverse strand, counting down.
ATGTGATTAAACCGAAAAATTTTTCAATATTTAAGTGAATTCCTCTGAAAATAACATGATGGTCATTCTAAAACAAAATAACATGACAAAAAAGGTAATAAAATGTTGGCTTTGGGCTGGGATTGTGGCTCAGTGGTAGAGCGCTCGCCTAGCACAGGTGGGACCCAGGTTCGATTCTCAGCACCACATAAAAATAAAGGCATTGTGTTGTGTCCATCTACAAAAAAAGATTCATATTCTCTCTCTCTCTCTCTCTAAAAATATATATTTTATATATATATTGGCTTGCTTCATTTTTGCTTTGAGCTACCTCTTAATGGATCTCCCCATAGGACATAAACTCTGACCTTACAGATTTTACTTGGGAGCTCAAAAGGATACCTGACAAACCATACAATAAAATAGATAGACATACAGATAAAGATATATGAATGAGTATGGAAGATGAGAAGGTTGTAGACTTCCCAATAGATTTAACTAAGGGAAAGGTATTGGTAAATAGGAAATAATTCTTAGATTTAAATTAAGGGAGGCATTTAATGGAGAAGAAAAAGTTAGATCCAGAGATAGAAATGGGGGCTATATAAAAAGGGGAAAGTCCAGAACATTCCTTCAGGAAAACTGATGCTTAGATAATTGTATGAGAATGTCCTTATGGCAAAATCCAAAAGTAAGGGACAAAAGATCCAATGTAGAAAGACAAGTTATAAAGAGTAGGTAGAGAAATTAAAAATCACACCAATGAGTTTGAGCTTTATTCTATATATGATGGGGAGTTATCAAACATCTCATCAAAATGTAATTCAAACTACTTCCAAATTCTAAGTTTTCTTTCTTTCAAAGTAAGGACATATTAATCCCTTGTGTTGCCATTGCATATAGAATCTATACCTAATGTTAAATGGTATTAATCATCTATAATGATGATAAGTGAGTAGTCTGACCCTTTCTAAAAGAAAGATATCTATCCCATTCCTTCAGCTCAATCTGTAATCTTACAGATGTTCACAAAAAGATAATTAAAAATGTTTTCTAAAAGTCATAGGTTACCCTATGTATAATTAAAGGATAAGACTCAATGAATTTAGAATTGGAGGAAATCTCTTACACTAATTACAGACATTTTTACATAAAATCTTATACTTGAAATTCACAAAATTCATTTCTCTGAATAATATATCAGGATAATTGGCACTGTCTCCAGTGCAAATCATTAGCATACATAGACTGTCTATAAGGCAGCATATGTTGTCCAAACTATCACATGCATATACATCACCTAGTCAAAATTGGAGGTCTACATGCTTGGTAATTTCCCCCTTTACCTAAATGCCACTGAAGAAGAAAACTTGTTATCTGAAAATGAATCTTTATGACAGAGTGTAATCAAATCTTAATTTTTTTTTTTTTACTTATTTTTTAAAATGCTACACATTTTACCAGGCATTAATGTGCTCATTTTGACAAAAGCAACTTCAATTGTTTGGCAAAAAAAATCCTGATCCTAGCAATGTGATTTTTTCCCTTTCAAATTAACATATGGTAGAACTCTATTTGAATATGAATGTATCCTATATCTAGGCAGATTATAATGAAATTGCTGTGAATGTCAAAGTGCTTGAAAACACCAAACGTTGTTGCATTTTGTAATAAAGGCTCACCAATAAATGATAGGTTATTTTCTTTATTTTTCTGATTTCTTATAAAAGTGAGAGTGGAGGAAGAGGTTATTGTTATTGTTAATTTCAATGCTATAAATAATTATGCAGCTCAAGGGAAATAAATGAGAGCAGTGGGAATAAAAATATTATGATCATTTATTACATCAAATGAGAATGTTTGTATGTTATATGTTTATGCTGTCACTATTTGAGCAGTCTCCTGTCACTATTTGAACTTGCTGATTATTTAAATTTACACAATTGTCTGTACCATACAAGGAAGAAAATAAGTGCTTGATTATATCTTTACTAAGTAATATTCTTATTTCATGATACAACCACCAAACTATGAACACATAATAAAATGATATCTTTCACAGCAGTAGTTTCTATCTCATGAAAAGATATAATCTAAGAAGCAGTCAATTCTAAAACCACAAAAATCCTGATATCTGATTTGAGTAAATTCCTGTGCAGTTTGCATTATCCTTTCATTTGAATGGGTATAGAGTTAAGTATATAAGTTCCCACTGTGTTAATGGGAACTCTAAGTATCAATTCCCACAGAGCAGGGATTACAAGTTACTTTTATGTTGAGTACTTGTGCTATTTTGATCCTTAGCTACACTGTGGGATAACCAGTTAGAGAGGTAAGACATGTGTACCTCTGTAGGATTTGAAGAGGAGATTAAAGATGAAATGAGAAAATGCAAAACAGAGACGAATGGATGGATTAGATGCCATTTGATGCTGAACAATATACTGAGTGAATACTATTTAATATTTGAACAAGAGAGCACATTCTATTTTTTAAAGGATAGATTATCCAACTAGTGTCTGTCCTAAGGAGGAAAACTATATTTGTGTGAATTGGAATCAACATATAAATATTTTCTTCTTTTTCAAGATATAAAGTTATTCAGTGAAAATTATTATATCTGGAAGACTTTTGAAGTTAATTGATAGATTTAAAGGTGTTTTTATAGACAAACATGCAACCTCAATTCAGCCAGTGAGATATATGAAGAAATCTAACAAGGGACTCCTTGTGAGAAAATTTTTTATTTTATTTTTTCTTTTTTGTGATACTGAAAATTGAACTCGGGGCCTTGCACATGCTAGACAAGACTACTTCTGAGCTACATCCACAGCCCCCTTTATTTTGAGATAGGCTCTAAATTACACAGGTGGACTTTGAAATTGTGATCTTCCTGCTTCAGACATCTGAGTTGGTAGGAGTACACGTATGTACCACCAAACCTGGCTTGGTCTTCATTTCTGTGATGGAAAATAATAGACTGCTCTTTTTCCTTTGCACAGCATGTATTTGAACGTAATCTTTGAAAATGTAACACACAGATTTCCATCAGCCTGACGATGGTATTAACATCAAAGGTGACAGGGCAGAGAAACAGAAAGATTCCAAATATGCAGTAATGTCAATAAACCATTAAATCATTTAACCTGGCAGGCTCTGTGGCACATACCTGTTATCTCAGGGACTCAGAAGGCTGAGGTAAAAGGATTCCGAGTTCAAGGCCAGCCTTGTCAATTTAGCAAAACCCTGTCTCAAAATGAAAAGGGGTAGGAATGTCCATCAGTGGTAGAGCACCCTGACTTCAATCCCCAGTATGGAGGGGAAAAAAAAAATCAGTTGAACTACAGAATAACTTGTAAGCAAGAGAAATTTGAAATTGCTTACATTTCTGAAGTCTGGAAGTTCCAAGATCAAGACATACCCACAAGTTTTCTGTCTGCTTCTGAGATATTGTCTTGAATGCTGTGTCTACATGTGCCAGAAGTAGAGGGCAAAAGGACTAAATGCCTTTTCCCTATTGCAGATTATGTTTATTTCCAACCCTCTAAAATATGAGTTTAACATACATCATATCTCCCATTCTTTAGAAATTAGTGTTATACAAATAATCATTAAATTATTGTGAAGCTTTTGAAAAATATGTATACCTTTAAAAAATCCTCCCCAAGTTCTTGGGTGATAGATCTCATATGTCTGACACATAGGTGATGTTACTTATCATACTGCTGGAGATTTGATCCATTGTTCTATGTATTACACCTCTGTTAATTCAGCTTAGGTTACATTAACACTTTGGCAATTCCATTAAATTAGCTATTCACCCTAAATTTATTATAGCTTGGGGGAAGAACACCATTGTTTCTTCAAGAATGGACAGGATGCAGGAGAAAGAGAAATAGGTTTTGTTCTGTAGAGTGTGAGGAATCAATTGTGGATTAATGAGAGGAACCTCTAAGGAGTTAAATTTTGTTTGAGCATAAGGACAAAGACATTTCTACCATTTGTTTTTTTCTTCTCTTGGTAACTGAACCTTGACTTTTCCTTAAACACCTGTTTCAATAATCTCATCTCACATGGTTTGTGAAGGGCTGGATCGAACCTTAATCCAAAGGCAGATGTGTGGTTTTGGTGGAAATAAACTACAGCACCCCATTCTTCTTGCCCATACTGAAGGGCTCAGTGCATGAATGTGATCTAAGTATAGTCAATGGAGCGTGATGTAATTTTTTTCTCAGAATGACTAGTGACTGGCACTCTTTCCTGAAGTTTTTTGAAGCTGAGCTGATGTGAGATTCTAGGGCTGGTGCAGCCGTTCTATGAATTTAGGGCAAAAGCCTGTCTAAAAGCAATGAAGCACACCTGAGAGACCATGACTGTGGAACCAGGGCCCAATGACATTGTTTTTTATCTCTATTCTCTACTGTGCCAAAAAAACCTCTGCACTTCTCATTAGGTTGAAGCAATACATCACTATTTTACTCAAGACAGGTTAGATCAGGTTTTCTATCACTTGGAACAGAGTCATAACTGATACAATGATGAAATTTGTAATTATTAAATATATTCACATAAAAAGTCAGTCCTTAAGAAGTATGATGTTTCTTTTAATCATTATGATTCATAGGCAGGCATTAGATAATTATTAGAAATGGATGTTTTTGAAATAAACCAAATATCAAAATGGTGATTGGTCTCAATGACATTTATGGAACTGGGAAGTCAAGGGGTGACCCCAGGTGGCAGTAAGTCAACTAGAAGGAAGAAGGGGACTTATGGGATGTCCCTTGGCTCTGAGCTATCTGTCTGCTTCTGCTATTGCTAACAGGCTGTTGTGAACAATAGATACTTAAGGTGAGAGCAGTTATCTGCCAGGCACTGCCAGCACTAAGTGATTTGAATTGACTGATCTGGTCTGAGTAAACTTAAGACCAAAGCCAATTGTCTTACTGCCAAAATAGCTCTACGTGCCTAACAGTTTTGTGATATTTCACACAGACACTGCTGGATCAGCAGAAATTACTAATGATTTTGGCAGCCAACAAGCTCTGTGAGGTAATAGGAAAGCTATAGCTTTAAACAGCTCCATAGAAAATGCGATGGGGCAGAAGGGAATTGCAATGGGCTCCCTGAACTGTTCTGTTGATGTGACTGAGCAAATATAGCTCCTTGAGTTGTTTTCGTTTCATCAAAATCATGATACTCTTGAGTGTTGGCAAGGAAATATCAGGTAATGAGAATGCAGTGAACATGTCTTTCATCAGCTGAAAATCTTTAATTGTAATTGCAGCATGTAATGGTGTAATTAGTTGTCTAAGTGACAGGATAGGCTCAAATCTTTCCTAGCTTTTTGCAAAAAGGACCATTACGTTTCCATAAACCTTTATTTATTTATTTTAAAATGAGATGACAAGAAGGCAAGGATGGGAAAGGCATTTACTTTTAATGCCATGAACTTTGCATAATCCCAACTACAGATGATAAGAAGCTAGATGAAAGAAAAGAATAATAATATGCTTCTACTCAGATAAGTGTTGCTTCTGAAGAAGTCATATGTAGGGGTGAATAAGTACCATATTTTAAACAACTCAAGGCACAATAAATACATTTGATTCCTGAATCTTAGGAAAAAAAAAAACAAAAAACTTGCGATATAGATACTATTACCATTTAACATACAAGGTAACTGGGGATCAGACCAATTGAATCACAAAGTCACATATTAGGATCACACAGCTAGTACGGTGCAAAACCAGAGCTGGAATTTGCACCTGAGACAAAAATCCAAGTCAATTATGATTTTGAAGTTCATTATTTTGTACCTAGAATATGCTGCCTTGAACTGTCTTCAAACCCTTAGAATGCTGTTTCTATAAATATCTCTGTGAGAATTAAACAGAGGTTTACTAAAACATGAGAGAGAAAGAGGAAAAATTGAAGGGGGATTGGACAATTTGAGTTTTCAGGTGATGTTTAAGGTTAGAGTTAAGAAATTTACCATTTAATTCCTTGGGGAATTTTGAGGCAAGTATTAGACCACAAAGTCTAATGTCTTTGACAAGAACCTTTTGACAGAAATCTGGAGATGTTTATGCAGCAAAATCTTACAGTGAGGATTCTAATGGGATCCTGATGAAAAAGTGCAACGCACAACAAAACAGACTAATACCTAATCAGAACAAGTCCCACTGAAAGCTATAGGCTTTGTAGAGTTACATTTTTTAAAAAAATGGCATATTACTCACTGAACTCATATTGGATTTGTAACTCTAGGACTGTTAAGAAAACAGCTCTTTCATCTCTACCACTGTTACAGTGGAGATGATTCTAGAATAGCTGGGTGAATTCAAGAAAGTATTTTTCTTCATGAAGAAAACAAACAGTGCTCTAGGCAACTGTGGTTGATGGATGTGACAGCAGATCTCTCCTTTGTGTCCTCATAAAATTAATCTGTCCTCTGTTTTAAACATATTATAGAAAATGAAAAAGAGAATAAAAGCAACAGAATCTATTCTTCTAAATTAAGAAGCTTGAAAAATCCTTGTTTCCTTTGTCTATCACATGATATCACTGGATCACTGCCAAATCAAGAATTATATGAATGATCATTTTTAGATAATAGTCCCTTTTAGTAAAATATACAGCTGCTTTTCCCAAAACTCCTATTATGAATTTCCAAACACAATAAATCCTTGTTTTCTAAAATAGATGTTTTATTTTGGAATGAATTTTGCTTTAATTTTAAACCATTGTCTGCAAAAGAATTCTGTCAGTAAGGCTCATGAGCATTTCAATATTCTACAGCTATTGACATTGTGTAAATTTGACTGTCTGCTTAGTAATTCTGCCAAAGTCATTAATTTTAACAGGAAAATATATGTATTAAAATATTGTTTTCAAAATGCTGGTCCCTCAAGTATATTTTTTTCTGAATAAATTTCAATATTCTACTTTATTCAGACATGTAATGTCTTCTTGATAGTTATTTTTATTTATTCATTCATTTTAACATTTATTCATCCAAATGTCCATACAGATCTCTGATACAGCAAAAAGTATGCATTCCATATCTTGTAGTTGGTTTTTTTTTTTTTTTTTTTTTTTTTTTTTCCTAATCCTCTTGATATTTTGGATTTACCTTGAATAGGAAATGGGGAGGTTTTAAGTGACGAAGACTGGCTAGAGGTAGGCGTGGAAGAGAAGAGAGATTTGTGTACAGCGAAGGTTTTGCTTCTTGGGCTTCTCTCTTAGTTGATTTAACAAAGCAGAAAGCAGATAAACAATATGGGCATTTGATGATGCTTATATCTCTGTCTAGGCTCCACTTTCTTTATTCTCAGAATTATCATTTTCAAATTATTTGGTCTGCATAAAGATTCCATGCTGGTTAAAATGAACCTTTATGTCTCACATTTCTTCTGTGGGGCAAAGAAAACTATGATTAGCACTTTCCATGGGACCTTGGCAGACCTTGACTGCCACCGAGAGACTCTGGGTTACTTAACCTCATTGAGCTTCAGTTTTCTTACCTGTAAGATGGGGATAGTGATACAAAATTTGATAACAGCTGGTTCACATTCAACTTTTTTTTTTCCCATTTAAGGAGACAAACCTAGGCATTCATTGTTTTTTCATCATAGAGATTACCAGATTTCTCTACAAAGATATTTCATCATTTTTCTTCAATGAATTAGCAGATAAATAAAAGGTTTTTATTTAACTTCTTAGTATTCTAGCTTGAAATTCTAATCTGTAGTTTGCTCTAGGAGTCTTGGTGTCTTCAAAGGGTAATACAAAAAAACAAAAGACAAAACTTTAGAACTGGACCTATCTCATTGTTTCCCCTTATTTGCCTTTCTTGGATTGATATATTCTTTCCATCACCTTATTCCATTTTGGGGGGGAAATGATATACTGTAAATTTTGGTGATAATCCTCTCTATTTTAACATTCTTTATCTTTTTCTTGAGCAATATAAAGATTAAATTGTATTTTTTAAAATTCTAATGTTTTTCATAAGAATTTCAGGCAAATTTTGCTTAGAATTTTCATTATACTGTTATCTGCCCTGTAAACAACAGTTGTTGACTTGCTGTTTTGTGTTGATTCAATTCATATTTGTGTTTAGATACAGAGTTACTTTTCATGTTAAATCTTCCATCTGGGATAAGATGTATTCTGCCTATTTTATCTATTTAGAATTTTATTTATTATGTCTCTATTGACAGTACTTTTAACAGTATTTTGGGGGGGAGGGGTATATAAAGGTTTTTGTTTTACTTCTGTTCTTGAAGGAAAGTTTTATTGGATACTATTGAGGTAAAAATTTCTAGGTTTACTGTGTGTGTGTTTTATCGAAAAATAATTTAGAATAACTTTCAGTCTTTTGAACAAAATCTATGTTTCTTCTGGCCACTAAATCCTCTGTTTCTTTTTCCACTGGTTTTCTGTGTTTGGATGCAGATGTCATCAGTCTATTTATACTGAGAGTCATCGATTTTCAACAATCTCTTTGAATGTGCCTGCTTCCCCCCTTTCTCCATCCTATCCTATGGAAATATGTGTTTTTAGACCTTTCTCAACCTCTTTCATAATTTTCAATGGTCTTTTTGTGCTAAATTCTGAGTAACTTTTTCTTTTTCTTTTTTTTTTTTTTTTTTTTTTTTGACTGAGGATTGAACTCAGGCCTCTCTACCACTGAGCCATATCCCCAGCCCTATTTTGTATCTAATTTAGAGCCAGGTATAGCCTGGCTAGAGCTAGGACCCAAGTTGCTTAGGAACTCGATAAATTGCAGAGGCTGGCTTTGAACTCGAGATTCTCTGCCTCAGCCTTCCCAGCCACCTAGATTACAGGTGTGCACCACCATGGCCAGCTCTGAGTAACTTTCTTAATCTATATCACATGTGTCTAAGCTAATCTGCTGTTTGATTCACCACTGAGTTTTCAAATCTATGTCTTCTTTCTCTCTATTTCTACTCATTTCATTTCCTTCTTAAATGTGCTATTTTATGTATTTATTTACTTATTGCTCATATTTTCAAACTTTTCATTAAGCAAATTAATGAGATTTTTATTTTATTAAGTACTAACTTCAAAACCTGAAGAATTGTATATGTGGATCTGGTGACTTGTTGTCTTTATTACCTTGGGTACTTTGGGGAATTTGATTATGAGTTAATAAAGTCTGTTCAGAACTTTATCTTTAGAAATTCTTTGAAGTCTGTGTTGAATATTCATTTCTCCAAAGAATATTTGTGCCTAGTTTTGCCAGTTACATGTGTGCACTACACAAGAGGCCACTTTACATTATTTTTTCCATATATGTGATCTGTTTATAAGAGTTGGAAGTTCTTTCCCCCTCCATTGTCATAATCTTGATCCTGATTTCTAAGTATATACATTTATTTTTAAATATATATTAATAATATGGATGCTCAAAAATAATTTTCTTTTCATATGAGTCTATGTATGAGTCTCATTTATAGGCATATTTTTTGAAGAAACACCAAAGCATACATATTTGAAGCCAGAAAAAAATTTAGAGAACGCTGAAATGTAAGGAATATTGGGAGGTTCAGGAGCTTGATTAATAGCATGTGACGCCACTTGGGACTTGGATTCAACTCTTGGGTAACCTTACATAGTGTTATTTCTGCCAAAACAATGTCTGTTTTTAAAATATGATCATGATATTATAATCAAATTTATTCTTTATAATGGGGGAGAGAACTGAAAATAATAATTTTTTTGAGCCTTTGACCTGGAGTGGTTCTTAGAAATCTCAGACACTGATGCTAGAGAAGAGACGTTTCAATTTTACATTTATTGGTCACTTCTTGGTACCATGTGAGTAACAAGGTATTAAGCAAATAGTAAAACTGAGAGACTACACTAAGGAGTTGTGACACAAGATCATATTGCCCATATTTACTGACAATTAATTAGCAATGAAAGTATAAAGCTTGCTTGAACTCATTAACTTAACTCAGGTTAACACACAAATGTCCCTGGCATCTCTTATGTATTTCTATCCATACAGAACATAGGGGAATGTTTCCACAAAATTAAAACTACACAAATGACCCAGGTTCTCAAATAAGCTATAGGTAGAAAATAGGAAAAATGAACTCCCTCTGAGAAGTCTGTAGCTATCAAATAAGCAAAGTTTAGGTAACTGCAGTGAAGAGCAGAAGTGGGAACCCTGGGTGACTAAGGAAGAAGACAGCACTGTCTTCGTTTCTGAGAAGCCAGGTGGAGGAGTTTCCTGATGAGCCCCAAGTATGAGCCAGGGGAATTGGGAAGAGCTTTAGAGGTAGTAAACAGGCCAACACACAGTGTTGTCCAGGGCCTATAAATAATTAAATAGCAACCAGACACTGTGTAGCTGTATATCAAGAGGATTCTAGGAGATGCCACACTTTATATGTTCTGATCCTTTTTATACATTAGTAGAGTAGTCTGGGAATTCCAACATTGTACATTTCCACTATTTCACCAGCAGTGCTTCTAGAACTCAGATATCTCACTGAAATCCCTTTTTACACTACATATTTTATTTCAAGGCCAAAAGATTTGTACGATAAATCTTTAAAATGACAAACTAGAGAAGATTCCTAATAGTAGCTACGATTATAAATTGCCCAACTTCAATATCACTCATCTAATCAAAAGTGCATGGAAAGGAAAGTTAGGTAACTAGTTATAACTTTAAGATAGGGAAAAGTCTTTTAAGCAGAAATCAGAAAGAAAATCTAATGGAGCAGCCCATATTCAAAACAAACAAACAAACAAACAAACTGCAAAATGTGCATTCACCCTACTTTGAGATCAAATACCCCAACCTTAGAGAACCAAAAGTGTTCTAATATCAACTCTCATCTGAGTATTTGAATTAGAGTTACTCATTTTGTGCTCATTAAGGTGGTTGCATCTTGGAGTGGAGTAATGTCTTTCTTTCACAGGTTAACATACAAATGTCCCTGGTTTCCTTTTCACCACTCCTATCAGAGTACAGCATTTTAAATTTATGATAAGTGCTTTATTTAGTTTGAAAGTTAACACATTATACATTTTATACTATAATTTAAACACCCTTGATTTATTGTTTTCTAAATTTTAAAGTAAATATTTAGAGTAACAAATTTTAGGGTAAATGAATAGAAGTTTGAAAAATCAATGCCCCTTTCACCTTTTGGCCCACATTATTATATTCACATGTTTCTAAATAACAAATTCCTATCCAGCACTTTATTAGCTAAGCAATCCTTATATTAGTACCTTTTCCTGAAGAAGTTCAGAAACTAGTTAAAGCACATGTCAACTTGATTCTATATTGTCAACTATATTCCATTTAGTATAATATCACAATATTACACAACGCTTCTTGCAAGAAAAATATTGTTTTTATCTGATTCACTATTTGCCTATCAAATGTTTGTTAAATAATATGCAGTGAATATATTTAGCCAAAAAATAAAAGTCACACAAATTAAAATAACATTTAATTTTTTTTCAGCCATTATATTAGCAAGATAGCAGCGATTCCAGGGCTGGGGTTGTGGCTCAGAGGTAGAAAGTTTGCCAGCATGTGTGAGGCACTGGGTTTGATCCTCAGCACCACATACAAATAAAATAAAGATATTGTGTCCAACTATAACTAAAAAGTAAATATTTAAAAAATAGAAGCTATTTCAGGAAAAAAATGTGATAAAAGAGATACTCATGCAGTTCTCTAAGCATCAGTTTTCCTGAAGGAATGTTCTATACTTTCTTCATTTTATATACTCCCATTTCTGCTACGTATATCATTAATTTTCTCTGTCTTATCCAGAAATTATTTCTCAAATCTGAACTCCCATTTCCATCCTGAAACGACAGCTGAGTAATATTGTTTCAGGTATTTCTAATGTATAAATTTAAATTTACCTACCCTCAGTAGAAAATTCAAATTCCTCACAAACTCTAAAAGTTTCTCCCTTCCCTTTCTTCCCTTCAAATTTAATTCTCATTTCTATTTTCTTTGTTATCATAAATTTTGCCAACATTAGTCTCACTTTTTTTTTTATAACCCCTTCTCTTTCTTCCTTCCCATCCATTTTCGTGAGAATAAAAATGACCCACCTATTACACCCTTTGGATCAAGCTGTTCCTCTGCTAAAATAAAATACACATTTGTCCATTGAATGAAGAATGGAATTCAGATTCCTTACCATGGTCTACATTCATTTCCCCTTTTTCTCCTTCCATTCCAACTACACTGTCTCCTTTTATGAGTTTTTATACTTCCTCTGATTGGAAACTCTTCTCTTTCCATGACCATATCCTTCCCCATACTTTCCTCTCAGCTTAACTGTTACCTTTTCTGAGTCTTTCCCTTTCCATAGCCTATTATCTTCTTATAGCCTGGGACACTTTGTAATTGTCATGTACATCTGGGAGTTCACAAACTCTGGACTCTTCCTTACCATAAGGTGAAAGGAACCACATCTGTTTTGTTCACTAGTGAATCCACAGCCTTGAACATATTGGGTTCAGTATTTCATTAAAGACTAATGAATTAATTATAAAAGTAAATGTAATTTGATATAAGCCTCCTGAAAACCATTAGCAATTTATTGAAAGTATTTTAAAGAGAAACATAAATTAAGTCCAGAGAGAGCAATTTCTACCTATAGATAATTATAATTATACTATTGTTGTTATTTGTTGGTTTGTTTATATTCTAATATTAAGTGTTTCTCCCAAAACACTGAATTTCATTTTCACTTTTAGGGGGATTACATTTACCATGTTCAACACCAGCCACACCATTTTCTATATTTTTATTTTCTGCTAATTTACCTTAGATTTTTATGTGTAAAAATTTTTCCACTAATGAGAAGGGTTATTACATTCAACCTAACTATTTAAAGAATATAATCTAAAAACAATCTTATTTGCTGAATATGATTCAGATAAACAGGTTTATCAAAGCACCATTATTTATGTTGGTGAAAATTTCTAAAAATCTGAATTTATAAAAGGTATGTTTTAAAACTTTAAAATATTAAAATTGTTTACTAAAGAACTATAAGGAAACAGGAAAAAGCAAATGTGATTCCAATTAGCATTCAAAAAAACTCCCCAAGGAAAGATCAATTCAAGTAAAAAAGTTCAGAATAAAAAAATTCCAAAATGATAAAAATAGTTTTTATTTTCAAGGTGATTCATAGATAATTGCTCTGTATTTTTTCTTCATACATTGTTATGGTTTGGATAAGAGATGTTCCCCCAAAAAACTCATGTGCTAGTGCAGAAATGTTCAGAGCTGAAACGATTAGACTATGAGAGCTTTAACTAATTGGTACATTAATCCATTAAAGGAATGGATAAATTGACAGGACTACTGGACTGGGTAGTACGTGTAGGCAGGTAGGTCATGACTGGAGTCAACAGGTCATTGGGGTTGTCTTTAGGAATTCTACTTTTTCTCTAGCACCTTGTTCTCTCTCTGCTTCCAGACTTCTGAGCAACTTCCCTCTTCCACATACTTCCAACATGAAGTTCTGCTTCACCTGCACCCCAGAGCAATAAAGTTGTCCAACCACGGACTGAGCTTCTAAAACCCTGAGCCCAAACTTAACTTTTTCTCCTCTAAGTTGTTCTTGCCATGTATTTTGTTTACAGAGACAAAAAGCTAGTACACATATATTTTAATAACTGAAAATGTTAGTTTGAAAACACTTTTTAATTAATGATATTTCTCTGTTTACCATCTGATTTTGAATATTTAATTGTAGTTCTTTTTTTTTTTTTTTAATAAAGAGAGATGGATTTTCCTTTCTTTTTTTTGACCTAACTTAAATTTGGTTTTAAAGGATACATAAGTATCTCCCAGGTTGGAAAAGGAGAAAAGGAATATTCCCAAACTTGGATATTGCACATAGGAAGCACATTATACCCAACTACCAAAGGTATGTTTCACTTATTTAAAATATATTGAAACAATAATTTGTCATTGGAAAACTATTTCCAAACTTTTATCTCTGGAACTGAAATTATAAGAACTAGATATGAGTCCTGATCTGTTATATATCAACTGATGGGTTACAATATATACTATTTAGAACCTCTATAATATTTTAAGCCTCATCTATAAATCATGCATAATACTGAGAAGTATGTATTATAAGAACTCAATAAATATAATAAATTTGCAGTGTGTGTCATGTTTTAAAAAATGCAATCATATAAATACATAGTTTCACACTGATTTATTATGATGCATTAATGGAAATGATACAGTATAATTAAAATATAAATGAATGTCATACATTTATAAATTATTACAAAATACTATGTTATTTATAAATATCAACAAAATTTCTTACTGTATAAATAATTATATTATGAGGATATTTTGGTGAAGTTATGTAAATACATCTTCACACAAACACTTAGTTAGGGATTATGACCTCTCATTGCACAGATGAGGAAACTGAGACTTAGAAAGGCCAAATAATAAATCCATAATCCCTCTGGTAATAATTAGAATACCTCAGTCTTTCTTTTTTATCACCAAACCATTGACTTTTATGTAAAAGACAAACTAGTACCATAGGTGAATAAACTTTGAAAATTATTATGGCAATATGAATTTAACATTATTGATTATAGAATGACATTTAAAAAAATATTTAGTTATATTTCCTTAAAGCTTGCCACTGTTGTTTCCTCCTCATAATAAAGGCTTAGCTGATGCCCTTTGTGTTCTCCTATCACTTTTGATACCTAAGTTCTTGGTCAATGATCACTCTTGCACCAATCCCCAGATAGTAATTTGAGTTGGAGCACCTGAAATTGAACATTTGTATGAATTTGCATAATTACGTTTTCCCTTTATTTTAGAATATTATCTCTCAGTGTGAAATGAATGTCTATGTTTCTCATGTTAAAAAATTTTAGGAATTTGTATTAGGAGAACACATTCACACTTCTTGACATCACAGCCTGCTGACCAGGTTGATAATTTCAAGGAGCTTCTGGAAACTCCATTATGCCTCGCTGAAAGAAGTCAGATTCTGATTTCCTGGAGGGTAAGGTTAAGGTCTTTTACTTATCCTTGTTGCCCTCAAATCAGGAAAACTAAATAAGATATTCAATTTCTGTTGCTTAGTTGCATTCCTAACCATAATTTCTTCATTATGGTATATATTCAAGATGGACTTGATCCAAATTCCTGTTTCAGCTTAAATAGTACCCCCTTCTCATTCTGTATCTAAAAATAAAGTACAGTTTAAGGTTAGTAAATGCATATTCCTTTAGTAAATTAAAAAATTCAAAACACAAAAGAAACACCTTATCTTGTACAGAAACATTGACTTACAACATAAAACCAGTCAATAGCCCCAAACATCCATCATAAATGAGCTTTCTCTAATAGACTAGTTACCTATTTTTGTAATTTTGCACTGAACAACATCACAATTTTTCAGGTGTTAAAATTTAGTGACAGGAGGAAGTATCTAAATTAAAGCTTTAAAATGGTTTGCTTATAGGAAACAAGACCAGTGATTAAAATTAGTGTTTTGGACATTAGCAGCATTTTACTCTTTGATACACTTATGGGGCTTTTTCTGCTAGAGGGGGTTGGTTTTCAGGGACTCTTTTAACTATGGACATATGGCATCTGAAGTGATAAAGAACTTAGATTTCTCTTTCTGCTTCTTTATGAAAGTCTTGAAATATATTATTATTTTCAACAGAAGGCTTATTTAAATGGTGTTTTTAGTAATTTTTATTAGATGTGAACTTTTTATTTTTGCTTTGATGTAGCTAAGATATTATAGACCTCACTTAGGACATGATGAAAGGAAAGTTGGGGTTACAAAATTGAAATCTTACAAGGCCACTGTCTTAGATCAAAGACTTCAGCTGAAAATAATGGGCTGGATTCTGATAATTCATTCTTACAAAAGGATGCACTTTTATCCAGCTCCAGGCTACATTATAATGCTTCTTTGCAGTATCATGTAACTAGGCAAGTAATAGCACTGAAAGATTTTTTAATAGCCCTATTGTTCACTAATCTTGATATCTTCAGTAAGAGTGAAAATTTATAGAAATATTAAAATGTGGCGTGTATAATTTCTTGGAGGATGGTGACATGTTTAATTACTCTTATAATAAAAATGTAATCTAAGTAATGATTTCAACATGATCAATATGTAAATTATATTTACATATGTGTATTAGTATACACTTGCAAATATACATATTTACTAAGCAAAGCTCACACAGACATAAGCACTCATAATAGTACCATAATACTTAAATTACTTATCTTTTATAAACACTACTGAGAACACAGAAATAAACAGAAATATCACTTGAGTACTACAAATAAATTATGCAAAAGCCTTTCAATAAAGATAATATATAATACTACTCATAGGAAAGTTCTCCATGCCTAAATCTGGTTAATTTTTTAGTTTTCAGTGGCTTAAAATAATCTGATTATAAAGCTGGATAAAAAGTTCAATGTCAAAATTAAGATGTTGTCAGATGATATCTGGATACACAAATGCATAGCATACACACGTACATACTGGGCCTGTTCATTGTGTATAATTGATGAATTTTTCTAACAGATACTGAGGCCATACCATATATAAAAGCTTAAGATTAAAATTATTCATAGCAATGACTGTAAAAAATCCTTAAGTGATTTCTAGTGTGTGTGTGTGTGTGTGTGTGTGTGTGTATGTGTGTGTGTGTGAGTGTACATATATACTATCATTAAGGACATTATTAAGAATGACAATGACACTTTCAATAGTTGATTTTTTTCAACTGAAGCTTGCATATATATTCTAGTTATCTGAAAGTTTTGCTTAGACTTGAGTTAAGAAACATTTTTTCTAAACCTCTTTTTATATTTTAATGGGAATGATAATACATACTTTATAGCATTATTATAACTAACTATGACTAAAAGAATAAAACAAGTCACAGACTGAAGGAAATATTTCCAAAAGACACATCTGATAAAATATTGTTATCTGAAAGATACAAAGAAGTCTTACAACTTAGACACACACACACAACTCAAAATGCTGTATGTTTATAATTATGTCAAAATGAATCCCAAGGTTATATATAACTAAAAAGAACCAATTAAAGGGGGGAGATCCCAAACACTGAAGTTTTAGAAATGGACAATTAGACTGAACATGCATCTTACCAAAAAGGTATACAGATGGTAAATAAGTATATGAAAAGTTGTTCAACATCACATGCAATTAAATAACTGAAAATTAAAACAATAAGGAGGTACAACTACAAACCTGACATAATTGTAAGAATTCAAAATACTGGATGTTTGCTGGCAAGAATGTGGAACAGCAGAGATTCTCATTCATTGCTTGTTGGAGTGTAAAATGGTACAGTGACTTTGGAACAGTATGACAGTTTCTTACATTTACCACATACCACAACTCACATACTTACTTGCTATTTAGCCAGATATATTAAAAACTATGACCATAAAAATTCCTGCTCATAGATGTTTATAGGAGCTATATCATTAATTGCTAAAACATAAAAGTAATCCAGATATCTTTCAGTAGGTGTATAGATAAATTGTGGTGCAGCTCTCAAGCTATGAAAGATAAGGAGGGAACTTAAATGTTTATTACCAAGTGAATGAAGCCAATCTTGAAGAGCTACATACTATATGACTCTAATGATATTCTGGAAAAGACAACATTATAGTGTATACATATGTCATCAGAATTTGCCCAAACTCATAAAATGTACAACAAAAAGAATAAGCAGTAGTGTCTATGATGAATTCTGGTTAATAATGATACATCAATGTAGATTCATCAACTATACCATTCTGGAGAAGGATGTTGGATGGGAAAAAAGGCTGAGGGTGTATAGGACAGGGGGTATAAAGGAATTCTTGATACTTTCCTCTCAAGTTTGATGTGATCTTTAAACTGCTTTATTAATAATATAATTAATGTTACAGACACTGAATGAGAAAGCTGTACAAAAGTTTAATATCATGTCTGATTCCTAGTATGCACTCAGTAAATGAAAAGTATGTTGAACAATAATGTCGAATTCCAAATATCTGGCAGACAGCAGGAAACATGATAGGTACTTTGAAATTATTTTCACCAAATGAATCATTGAGACAGCTAATCTTATAGCTATCCCATTTCAAAAGAAAAATAAAATGAAATAAAGATTATTACTTTATTTTTATAGAAAAATTGAAAATCTATGGCTTTTTTATAAAAAATAATTAACAAGGTTACATGCTACTGATGCATTGTTTCTTTTTTAATAGGAAGAATTTTACTTATGAGAATATCAGATAGAAGACATACAGAGTATATATTGAACTAGCAATAGAAGGCGTGCCATACTGGAGCAAACCAATGGGCCATCATATCTCCTTGATAGTGGGTTATGAGGGATGTGCTATAATAAGGCAAATCCACAAACCCTCCATAAAGCACCTAATTGGGCAGTACGATATAACAGGGTGGGACATTTCTCCCTGACAGAAACAGAAGAGCAGACCTGACTGCCCTTACATATTTAATCCAGGCAAGTGGAACCCATTTGACTTTTATGATTAATTTCCTTTTGAACCTTGCCAAAATATTTGCTTCCAGATATCTTTCAGCAATACCTTTTGCAAGTTCAAAATGAGGCTTTTATGCATTGCAGATGCTGCTGTTAATTTAATGAGAGGAACTTCAATGTCATTTACAAGGAGAAATGAGTTTAAGGGTTTCATCATTGATTTGATCAAAAGTTATTGGTAAATAACCAATTTTACCAGGAAACTAAAACTTTGTTTTTAAAATCGTCCATTATGCAATTGCTCTAAAAATGGTGTTTTTTTATTTTAAAAATTTGTTCTAATTAATTATACATGACAGCAGAATGTATTTCCATTCATTTTAAACAAATGGAACATAACTTTTCATTTCTCTAGTTGTATACAATGAAGAATCACACCTTATGTGTAGTTATACATGTATCTAGAATAATGGTGTCCATCTCATTTCACCATATTTCCTGCCTCCATGCTCCTCCCTTCCACTCCCCTCTCCTTTGCCCAAAGTTCCTCCATTTTTCTCATGTCCCACGATACCCCCATTATGGCCAGCATCCACTGATCAAAGAGAAAATTCAGTCTTTGGTCTTTGGGAATTGACTTATTTCACTTAGCATGATATTCTCCAACTCCATCCATTTACCTGCAAATCCCATAACTTTATTCTCTTTTAATACTGAGTAATATTCCATTTTGTGTATGTATCACAGTTTCTTTATCCATTCATCTGTTGAAAGGCACCTAGGTTGGTTCCACAGTTTAGCTATTGTGAATTGAGCTGTGATAAGTATTGATGTGGCTGCAGCACTATAGTATGCTGATTTTAAGTCCTTTGGGTTTTGATGGAGGAGTTGAATACCTGAGTCAAATTGTGGTTCCATTCCAAGTTTTCTAAGTAATCTCCATACTACTTTCCATAGTGGTTGCATCAATTTGCAGTGTCACCAGCAGTGTATGAGTGTGGGTTGGTGTATTTTTAACCTTAAATGGAATTCTGATTTTGAATTTACCATGGATTGAAAGTGATCATTTTATTTTCTAAAACTTGATGAGATATCATGTATGTGATAGGCCAGATATCTCCTCTTTATTCTCTTCTTTATTCCCCCAGCACTGGATACAACCAATGACATCTGGTTGTAGCTTTATAGTTGTCAGAGTAGGTCCAGGCTAGGGAAGCATCTCCACTTCCTCAAGCTGCTCACACAAAAGGTTCCCTCACTTCATATCCAACTGATCTCTCTATTGACAAAAAAGTTTATATGTTTTGGTGACTTCTCTCTGATGTCTGAAAATGCCATGATTTAAGAGTCATTCTTTCAGATTAAGGGGTTTATCCCCCATTGTTACTGGTTGTCTTAATAGGGCCACACTGCTAAGAGATCTTCACTGAAAACTTTTCTGTGTTAGGCACTGTGTTTAATGAACATTATCTCATTTAAATCATGATAAAATTCCCAGTGCTCTTATTGCCTATAAAAGTGAGAATACTGGAGTCCAGGGTTACTCAGGTAGGTAATCAGAAGCCTGTGTTTGAAGCAGGCAGAGTCAAGGGTTGAAAGCAGCTACATTTGAGAGTGATAGGACATGAACTATAGAAACTTACACCCATGTAGTGGCTGTGGCTTTTTGTAAGAGTCAGATAGAATTTAAGAAAAATGGGACCAGAACGAAAAGACCAGGAGAGAACACAGCAGGATACTTAACAATACCCATTTGCTTTTGTTCATCTTACAATTCATTAGTTATAAGTGAATTTGAACATTGCTCCATGCTTCATATTTTCATTTAATTAGTTTTAAAATTTTCTACCAAGGTTTTATATATGCATAGTTTAAATGTTAATTCGTTCTAAAAGGCTTGTTTCCAAAGGAGTCCTCTATCTTAGTTCTCTACCTGAACACAAAGAAAAAAGCCCAACCAAGACAGACACTTCACTATTTTCTGAGTAAAAATGTTTTTCAAGGTGAAGTTATAAAATAAGAATTGTTGACCTTAGGTGCCCATTTAACTTGGGGCTTTTGAAAATCCCAATACGCAGTCTATTCATCAGACCAATTAAACCTGAATCTCTGGGAATAGGACCTAGGCATTAGTATCTTTAAAGACTCTAAGCATATTTCAAGGTTGAGAACTATTGTTACAGAATCATTCTAAATAGTTCATGATGTATACGACACTCTTAATTGTTTCATGTGGAATAATAGCTAATACTTTAGCTATTGATGAAAAAATTAACACAATAAAATGTTACTGCATGGAAAATCACCACAACTGTTAATTACCACTTGCATCCCAAAGGCTATTTGATCTTATCATACACTAACAAATATTTTGTACTTATAACCAGAACCATTAAAATTGGGATCTACTCAATAAAACAAAAGCAAATGAAAAAGAATAACCAATTCTGCTTTTTCTTGGAGGTGGGTGATGAGGATACATGAAATTGGCTTTCAACTGAGAAATAAATTTTACAATTCTTCTTATAAGGCCAAGTGTCCCTAACTGCCCATATTACTCTATCCTGCACATCTAATGAATTCTTCTTGGATGCGAAGTGTCAAATACATCACTTAGAACATTTAAGCAAAAATTTGCAAAACTGATCTTAAGTCATCTATGAATTGACTACTCTTGTGAAATTTACTATGCAACCAAATGGCAATAATGTTGCAATAACAATACTGCAATGAAAGAATCTGTCCCCAAATGATTATTATTTAACATATTCATGAAAATTAATTAACATTGATGGAAATTTGGCTTTCATTTGTTTGTAGAACCATTTACCTGATAGTTACATGCCAGCGACAATTGTTTTGTTTATCAAAAAGGTTCATACAATTCATTCCTAGTAAAAAGGAGAATAACAGATTTATAAACATGTGAGCATACAATCACAAAACCTTTTTAATTTTAAATGAAACAGAAAGCCACAGTAGGGTTTAGAGTGGGGACAATCCATGGTTAGATTTGTGTTTCAACAGGGTCACCTTGTCTCTGTGCAGAACAAGGAAGGAGGCAAGGGTGCAAGCAAGAGGAGGTTAAAGAACTGATTTAGTGTCAAGCATGATGGGGGGGGGGGCTATTTCAATGAGTAGAGACAGTGCAAATACTGGGATCTTGAATACCGTTTCATAGATAGTGTTTCTCAAGAAACAGATATTGGTTGTGAGTGGGGATATGAGATAAGGAGAATCCAAAGTGAATATGTAACTTGATTTGACATTTAAACTATACATATATAACATGTATGTTTTCAAAAACTGATAGTTGTCCTAATGTGACACTTTATGTAAACATTTTTGAAACTGAAATTTCTTGGTAAATTTTTTTAAAAAATAATCATTCTATTTGGATTTTGAAGAAATTTACAAGTTCTTAGGATTTAGATAATCAGGTATACCAAGTGATTTCTAGTACTTTTTCTTGCTCCTATGTCAACATATATGCAGATTATACATGTAAAACTAACAACTTAAAACAACTCAAATAACCTCATAAGTTCTTTGCCTCCTTCCCATTATAATAAACCCAGAGTCTGAATCACTGGAAAGCTCTGCTTTTACCAGTGCCAAGACTCATTACCTTGTCATTGTAAGTGTCATGCCGAAACAGTGACTTTCAGTAACTAAGAAGTATAAAGAATTCAGGGCAGCTTTAAAAGGAAATAACACTTTATTCTGGTAATTATCTAAGTGTCCACTTTCTTACTAATGAATCATTGCATGACTTTTCCAAAAGAAATGAAACTTCAAACTTTAGAAGAATCCCCAGACTAATATATTAAACAATTTTCTCATGTGGGATCTATATTAAATATAAAAAATATGCTATATATATATTTTTATATATTTTTTTTCAATAAAATATATAGCATATTTTTTATATTTAATATAGAATATTTGAAATATTCAGATATTTCAAAAAGACTCAAGGTGAACCTTTTCCTTCTTTATTTTCTGACATACATTTACTAATTAAGACTGCTTTACACAAATTACATAAAAATATTGACTAGTAAACAAAATATTTTAATAACCAGTGCTTTGAATGAATCAAGCTGTATAAATTGTATTAAGTCCCACTCACTCTTTTTCAAATATTTTTAAAATCATAATTTTGGAATACTTCAATCTAAATACATCTTTACTGTCTGCAAATAATGGATATCATTTAAAAATCATACTTAACAATGTCACTAGGCAATGAAGAATACCAATAACTTGTTGCACCTACTTACAATATTGTATATTTTCTCATTTATTCATTTTGTCTTAGTAACACTGAGCCACACACAAAAACTAAATCATGTTCAATTGTTCTGTCACCATTTTCCTTAGGAAGTGCATGTACTATTAGGCATAAAACAGTATTTGGAGAAGAGGAGTGAGGTATGATTTATATTTTAAGAATCTAAAAAAAGGAAGAAAATGAAGGGGGAAAACAGAAAGGGAAGGAAGAAGGAAAAGAAAGTGGAATTGAGGAAAGAGAAAAAGACTGTAGAAATCAAGAGATTTAAGTATTCATTTTAGTGTAGGTTTTTGTTGTTGCTTTTTTTCCCCTAATGAACTTTTATTTTTATATTTTTTAAAAATCAGCACATATTAATTCTACATATTATGGGATTCACTGTGATATATCTATATGTGTACACATTATGCACTGATTATTTTCCATACACCATTTTCTACCCTCTCCCCTACTATCCCATCCACTAGCACCCTTCCTCTTCTTTAGTCATCTCTCTTTTATGTTCTGGTCAACATTTTTTTTTAAGTTTCCAAATTCAAGAGAAAATGTACAATACATGTATTTCTGTGTGAGGCTTATATTATTAACATAATGTCAGCCGGTTCCATCCATGTGTTGTTGCAAATAATAATTTCATTCTTTGTTATGGCTAAATAATACTTAATTGTGCGTATATATACCATATTTTCTTTATCATTAATCTGTTGATGGGCATCTGGGTTGATTGTACATGTTAGCTATTGTAGGAACAGCGCCACAACAAACATTGCATGCACATATGCTTTTGAACACTGATTTCATTTTCTTTTGATATATACCCAGAGGTAGGTTTGCTAGATCATTCGGTAGTTCCATTTTTAGTTTAAGAAAATCTCATACTGTCATTCAGAGTGGCTGTACTAATTTTTATTCCCACCAACCATGTATAAATGTTCGGTTTTTTTTTCCACATCCTTCCCAGCATTTATTTTTTGTTTGAAAATAGTGATTCTAACTGGAGTGAGGTGGTGTCTCACTGTAGTTTTGATTTACGTTTTCCTAAGGTCTAATGATATTGAGCATTTGTCATATATTTATTTTGCCCAGGTATTAAATAGTCAAGTTATTTTAAGGCAAGCTCTGCTTTGGTGTAATTGTTAATTTACCTATCTAAACTCCAAAGTGCTTTACAGAGTTTAGATTTGTAACCTGATTGACAATTAAGTACTTAAACACAGAACACATACATGATATCTAATTTTTTAATTTAAAATACAACTGTCCCTCAGTATTTACAGAAGAGTGGTTTCAGGAACTCCTACAGATACTAAAATCCATGGATGCTCAAGTTCCTTAAAAAACAAAACAAAAAAGGCAATTTGTATATAAACTATCCACATCCTTACAGATATTTCAAATAATCTCCGGATTACTTATAATGTCTAATATAATGTAAATGTTATGTAAATAGGTGTTATATTGCATTCTTTTGGTAATAATGACAAGAAAAATAGGCTATATATGTTCAGTACATAAGCCATTTAGTTCTGAATATTTTTGGCCCCACGGTTGGTTGAATCCATGGGAGTGGAACCCCTGGATATATAGGGCCAGCTGTATATCATGACCAATTTCATAAATGCAATCAAGTGTTTCCATTCTATATAAAATAGCATTTCTTCTGTGAAACTAAAAAACTAGAGCATTTATAATACTTTAGTTATAAATATCTTGAAATTCTGGGAAGGCAAGGTCTCAGTTCTAGTATTTACATATATCATTTTTGAACCACTTACTACAAAGGGTCATAACGAACCTGCTATCTAATTATTATGCGAGTGGCATTCAACTCCATGTGTGGTAGAAGGAGAAAATAATCCAAATATATAACTTACATAGGTAAATTGGAAAACTACAGTTGCATTTCCCAAAGGAATATAATCATGATCATTTTATTTGTACCACATAACTGCTACAAAAGCAATAGGCTTCTCCTTAAAAGAAACATTCTGCACTATAAATAGGCAATAAGATACAGGAAATGCCATCAAACAGGGATGTGAGGGCCTAGTTTTGCTATGGTGGCCATTATTATTTTGAGCCATAGTATGCAATGATGTTTTCTTCTTCTGTTAAGATATCTGAGTAATATCAGCACAAAAAGGCTGGAGAAATATTTTAAATCACCACTTCACTAGATTCTTTATGTAAGGAAAAAATGCTTAGTAAAAATAAAGATTTCAAAAAGGCAAGAAAAATGTTCAAAAATAACTGATCCCATGTCCCCTAAAGATCAACCCATTTTTTTAAGTATTAGATATGTTAATAGGTGGGATTGGTCCAAGTCATTAAAACCACTTGGATCTTGATGTGTTTTGCATGATTCTCATTCTAATCTTGTAGTTTCATGTGTATTTTTTTCCTAATCTTTGAGAGACCTTAGGGTGTTTGAGAGCCAACAATTTTAGGGGTATTTGTTACCAGTGAAGTTCTTACCAGATGAATAAGTTGTATTTACCTTAATGAAGGTATAAGTTGGACTTACTTTTTCATTCACTGATGAGCCCATTTAACATTATTCTGTATTTAAAATCACACATATTCCTATGTAATTTGTGGATATGTAAATATTTCAGTTGATATTAAAAAACCCAGTTTCATATGTATATTCGTATGCATGTAGATATGAAAGTGACCATTTTATAATAATCATAAGCCCAGAACTGAAATTAAACGTTAGAGTATGTGGATATCAATAGTCTAACTCCTTACTCTCTGTAGTTCTCAGCAAAGTCATACAAAATACTTAGTTTTAAATAAGATTGGATTTTTTTCTGAATAAAGTATAGAATATAACCATTATATCTATTAATATGAAGTTATTATGTATATCAATAAACTTTATTTCATTATAATATTCAGTAAAGAAATTTAGACTTTAATGTAAGTAAAACCAAAAATGTGACCACAGAAACATAATAAGATTGAAATTAAGACTAGATTGGTAGAAATAATTATCCACTTAGCCTCTTTATTCATCTTCTCTTAAGCAGCTCAAACATAAGCTTAATATGATTATATTTCTAACCCTAACAAATCCCTGCTCCAATCTTCCCATTTTAGTAAATAATGCCACTATTCAACTTCTTGGTTCAAATCAAAACCATGGAAATCATAATTGACATCTCTTTCTTCTTCATCTTTCATGTCAAATGATCATTATGACTTGAATTTATGCTTATTCATTGGTGAAATTTACATAATAATGAGTGTTTCACACAGCTATATGTATACATATGAACTCATTTTTCTTTTAATTTTTTATATTAATAGTTGTTACAGCTGATTTAATTGATACTTTGGATGTCACAAAACAAAGTTTCACATCAAACATTAATTCATTTCCTACTTCTGTTCTATTGTAATAACTGGGTTTGTGCAATTTTTTGAATAGTTGAATTTCAGAAACTTTTTCACACAAATATTCTTTCTTTACAGATAATATACCATGTATTTTCAATGAAAAACATCTTTTATTTAAGATAATTTAGATTATATTAACTAATGCATAATTTATATTTTAATTATCTATTTTGTAATAAAAACATTAATACATGTTTGTGAAAAAACAAGCTGTCTAGAGAAAAAACACTGAATTATTTGTACAAGTTTCCTTACATATCCTGCACTTAGAGTTAATTTTAACTTAAAAAAGTACATGTGAGTCCTAATCATGAAAATATTTAGCAATTATTATTGATAGTAATAGCTATGAGATTAATAATTCCTAATAACTCTTGAGAGAAAACTACTAGAATGTAGAAACTGGTTTCTAAAGAATAGAATGAGGAGGTTCTACTTCGAAGATTGCTTCTGCCTTTGTTAAGAATTATTCCCTTTCTCATATATTAACTACATTTATGAACTATGCAAGAATTCAATGCTCATAAGAAACCAGATTTGACGTATTTGCTCGGACATGCAATTAGATCAGCTCTTTTTCCATTTTAATCCTAATACAAGGGTTTCTAATTTAAGCATTCAAACTAAACTGAACCCTATAAGGTCTGTCAATTTTATCCACAAAGCTCTTTTGTTAGACAGTTCCATCAAAGTTACACAATTCATTTTACTAGGAAAAGAACTGATCAGTAGAAGAATAAATTGTATCCTTAATGCATGGTCAGATCACTGGATTACTGCTAATGTATTATTAGTCAAGCAGAATCTCCTTTTGAAGGAGCCTTGCAGTCCATGTCATAAACTGATTAAAAATCAGTGAACAAGTACTTTCTACCTTTGTTGTATATTAATAAGAAACCTATTCCAGAAAGCTTTTCTAAACTAGTGACCTTTAGCTCCCTGAAACTAGAGCATATTAGAGCTGTGTAAGCACAAAAAAAGTTTTCCCCATCAGTCCTTAGTACAGAAAATTTTGTGTTAAAACTGAATTCATTGTAGTTAATTAAAATTTTATATTTGAATATCAGCTCCATACATTTTTACAGATAAGCAAATAATGAAACAGTGTCTCTTTTAGTGTATCTGTTTATATTAAGCACAACAATACACAAGAAGTGCATGTGTGTGTGTGTGTGTGTGTGTGTGAGAGAGAGAGAGAGAGAGAGGAAGAGACAAAGACACAGAGGAGAGGGAATGGAAAGAAAGAACAATAATTATTTAGAAGTACTAGCTATAGAAAATAGTGTTCTATCTCAAAAAGTTGAATATTCAACTTTCCAATAATGGATAAAAACCTCAAAATGAGTTATTTAAAAACCAAAAATAGTCAATATACATAGAATTAGACATAAATGTACAGTCTGAGCTGTATACATTTAAAAGTGGCTTCTAAAAGAAGATTTCATTGGAATAGAACAGTTTTTAGAGTGAAAACTAGATTTTTTCATTTAATATCAAAACAATATAAAATGTTTAGTGTGATAGAACTTAAAAGTAAGAAAGATTATTGGATTCTTACTGTGCTCTAGTTTTCTGGGCTTGCAATATATAAGAGATGCTAATTATTCAAATGAGAAAACTAACATTTGATAAAGAAAAGTATCTGTACATAAAGTCCCTCAGATGCTGGGGAGACAAGGATTCTCATACGTGGCCCATTCTTTCTCAGTTACATGTCCAACATACACATAAGAGATGCTCAGATTTCTTTTTCTAGCTTCACATTAATAATATTAATAATATTAATGTGAAGCTAGAAAAAGATTCCACCATTAAAAAAAAAAATAAAGCATTAAAACCATAAAAAAATTCCACCATTCTAAAAAAAATTAAACCATAAAAAAATTCCACCATTCTTTTTCTAGCTTCACATTAATAATATTAATGTAAAAGGGAAGTTTTCAAAGGAGATTTATTTTTTAAAGAAAAACTTATTTCATTTTACTAATGTAAACAAAAAATTTCGCAAATTCCAGGGAGCATATTTTTGGGAATTTGGTTGGTAATTTGATTTAAGTAACATACCATATTTCTAATGTCTATTATTTTACTTATTTGAATAACTAAAGAATGGATCTGAAGTCCAGAAAGAATAAAGGGATAAATTATAAAGGAAACAAAGTACTTTATCTTCTCAAGTTTGAAAGAAGCAGGTGTTGTGTATATAAACATAAAAATGTTGTCATCAACAAGTTGATATAACTTTACTAGAGTGGAGTTTAATAGCTACCCACATGTCAAATGTGTTTGCCCTTGGGCCTCCCAAATTTCATCAAGGCATTTAAAACAAAGATAAAAAATATGTATAACTGAAACTTTGTTTAAAAAAAAAAAAAAACAGGAAACAATCAAATGTCCTTTGGTAAGGGACTGGTTCCTTAAAGAATTACACATTCATAAAATGGTATATTACACAGTTATTCAGAAGGATAATAGAGATCCATATTTATTGACTTGTGAAGTTGTTGATGACACACTATAACAAACAGCAAGTAAATTACAATCTCAATTGTATAATTTCTATAACTGTCTAACTTACATGGGGAATGAAATATATGGAAAAACAACCTCCAGGAGAAAAGGAAGACTATGAGACCCAGGGAAAGAAGGAAAACAATGGCCCCTGGACTTTCATCATTTCCCAGCAACAATGGGATCTGAACCAGACCTGTGTCTACAACTGTTCCCCCTGACTGCCCAACTCACACGTTCTGTTATGATTCTGTCTTACTAAACATTATAAAACTCAGAGCATTTGTAACCAGTTGCCATTTTCTCTCTTGAAAATATGCCCTTCTGATGCATCACTGATCTCTTGAGGTCTGGTGTCTGATTCTTTTTCTTTCTCATTCATTTTGCTTTCATTTTGGTGCCAAAACCCAGATAGAGGGTTTGGGGCTCTTTATCCCTTCCTGTCCTAATGAACCTCTACTATTCATTTCTCTCTTTCCACCTTATACTCAAAGGTTAATAACAGTCATGTTAAACAGCTGATGAGACCTGGAAAGTGTTCATCCTCTGGCATTTCTTGGCTCTCTGAGGCTGGGCAAGCCCCCAGTCACAAGCAGTAAGGCTAAATTCCCAGACTCACTCACTCTAGGAAGTTCTTTCTCTGGTGACAGTTCTTGGGGAACTTACTTTTCCTTATAGTTACACAAAGGCTCAACTTTACAAAAATCATGACCCCCCCAAAAAAAAGTACTAATAGATGTATATTTCAAATCAGATACCTCATATTTAATTGAGAAATTATATCTGATTTTTTATTCCAGCTCAATGAATTCCATACATGGTGATTCTAAATCTAAGAGCTGATTGAATTCATACCATACTACTCCTTTAGAATAATATATGTAGAATTTTAGAATCACTGTCAGATTTCTCTTTCATCTTTTTTTTTTTTTTTCCTTAAAAATTCTCCTGCCTGGGATCCAAGATGGTGGGCCAGAGGGCAGCATTCTGTGTCGCTCTATGACCTAGTATTCAAGAAGTGAGAATAGGGCTTCTCTGCGAGTGACAGAGCAATTATCCTGCTTCCCCACAAGAATCATGGCCATTGTGCCCTTGCAGAGCTCCAGGCCTCAGCATCTGAGTAGGTCTTCCAACTACTCACCCACACAGGACTACTGGGTGCCTGAGTTGGACCATCAGCATCAGCACCTGCACAAAAGTTTCAGCCACCAACGTGACCGTAAATTCCAGATGCAACTCCCATGCAGGACACCTGACAGCTATCCACTCACTGGATCTCTAGCCACCACTCCTGTGAGGACCCCTATCAATCAAAGTGAGGCTCCCTCGGTGGCCTCCATCTTGGGACTGTGCAGCAATGGAGATAGTCCTCTACAGTCCATAGCCCGCCTGCACCAGGGAATTTCACACAAGTCCCAAAGAAAGCCATAGCCACATGCTACACGCCACAGATCCAGTTTCTGAACTCATTATCCAACGCCACTGCCTGACTCTCCACCACCCTACCCGACACCACATTGCTGAAAGCAAATGCCTCCATTTGGGGCCACCTTCATCACCATCTTTAGTAGGGGCAACTCCCAGTTGGGAACTCAGGCTGGCCAGACACCCAGTTTCTAACTGCCCCCTCTCCCCAGCAGCTTTTACCCAGCACAATGACTGGCCAACACAAAACAGCAGATGCATAGTGTGCCCCAAGGACCACATACAAGAGGCCCAGAGAGAAAGGTCCTTTATTAGGAAGCAGTAAGGGAGAGGGTGAGCATGATACAGTTTAGAGACTAACACAGGGACCAGGAACTGGGAGGTCTTCAGGTGAGTGAAGGAGATAAGAGCAGGCACTCACATCACAGGAGCAGGCCCTAAAGAGATCCTTGAGGTTCAGTCTCCCCTCCAGCACTGGCGGGTGCCACAAAGCACTTCCAGTAGCCCTCCACCCAGGACCAACCCTCCCTTCCTGATTACCTTCACCATCCTGAGGGTGAAGATACTAACATCAGATGACCCCACCTATTGGATGAGAAGGGAAGCAGGAAAGATACTGACCTCCATCCAAAACAATCTGTGTTTCTTCCTTCAAGATATTTTTTCTTTTGTTTTCTTTCTTCTCCCTCTTTATTCTCCTACCCTCACATCCCCAACATATGTGATACCAAGTTCTTAGAATGAATTAAGATATTGTGGATTGAGACAACTGAATAGTATATTTCAGTTGTGTTGTATATTCTTTTCTTTTCCTTTTTTTTCCTCTAATTTTTACCATTTTAACTTTTTTTTTGCTTTTCTTAATATATATATGTGTGATTGTTTCATGTACTCTACTGTCTTCCTATTTTCTTGTCTACCCAAAATTACATCCTCTCTACTCACTTACTACTGACTTCTTACTTAGATTTCTCTTTCCTACTTCCTAAGATATAATAACTCTATATCCTCACTTCCTACCTCCTTAGCATATTGTCCTACACCTCACCCCTGGTTCTTTGTCAATCATCAGAAACTGTAAACCCTTTTACAAACGTACTGATTATATTGTAGATAATAATTGAATTCACCATTTCTGTACATTGTGACCAGACTATAAACATCTATTAGTAACTATTTGTTTTTAGGTGGTTATCATTTATATTGTGTTCTGTTAATATTGTCCTACCCTTCAAAGGAGAGGTATTGGAACACTACAGGGGAACTATATGTCTATAGGGTAAAAATCGTAATGCTTCAAGTCCACATTGCTAGAAGGGAAGACACATGAGCAACATGAAAAGACAAACAAATGGTGCTGGGAAAACTAGAAATCCATATGCAACAAAATGAAACTGAATCCCCTCCTCTTGCCATGCACAAAAGTTAACTCAAAATGGATCAAGAAGCTTGATATCAAATCAGAGACTCTGCGTCTGATAGAAGAAAAGGTTGGCTCCAATCTACATATTGTGGGGTCAGGCTCCAAATTCCTTAATAGGACAATCATAGCACAAGAGTTAATAACAAGAATCAACAAATGGGATTTACTTAAACTAAAAAGTTTTTTCTCAGCAAGAGAAACAATAAGAGAGGTAAATAGGGAGCCTACATCATGGGAACAAATTTTTACTCCTCACACTTCAGATAGAGCCCTAATATCCAGAGTATACAAAGAACTCAAAAAATTAAACAATAAGATAGCAAATAACCCAATCAACAAATGGGCCAAGGACCTGAACAGACACTTCTCAGAGGAGGACATACAATCAATCAACAAGTACATAAAAAAATGCTCACCATCTCTAGGAGTCAGAGAAAAGCAAATCAAAACCACTCTAAGATACCATCTCACTCCAGTAAGATTGGCAGCCATTATGAAGTCAAACAACAACAACTGCTGGAGAGGATGTGGGGAAAAGGTACTCTTGTACATTGCTGGTGGGACTACAAATTGGTTCGGCCAATTTGGAAAGCAGTATGGAAATTCCTGGGAAAGCTGGGAATGGAACCACCATTTGACCCAGCTATTGCCCTTCTCGGACTATTCCCTGAAGACCTTAAAAGAGCGTACTACAGGGATACTGCCACATTGATGTTCATAGCAGCACAATTCACAATAGCTAGACTGTGGAACCAACCCAGATGCCCTTCAATAGATGAATGGATTAAAAAATGTGGCATTTATACACAATGGAGTATTACTCTGCACTAAAAAATGACAAAATCATGGAATTTGCAGGGAAATGGATGGCATTAGAGCAGATTATGCTAAGTGAAGCTAGCCAATCCCTACAAAACAAATGCCAAATGTCTTCTTTGATATAATGAGAGCAACTAAGAACTGAGCAGGGAGGAAGAGCAGGAGGAAAAGATTAACATTAAACAGAGACATGAGGTGGGAGGGAAAGGGAGAGAAAAGGGAAATTCCATGGAAATAGAAGGAGAACCTCATTGTTATACAAAATTACATATAAGAGGTTGTGAGGGGAATGGGGAAAAAAAACAAGGAGAGAAATGAATTACAGTAGATGGGGTAGAGAGAGAAGATGGGAGGAGAGGGGAGGGGGGATAGTAGAGGATAGGAAAGGTAGCAGAATTCAACAGTTACTAATATGGCATTATGTAAAGATGTGGATGTGTAACTGATGTGATTCTGCAATCTGTATTTGGGGTAAAAATGGGAGTTCATAACCCACTTGAATCTAATGTATGAAATATGATATGTCAAGAGCTTTGTAATGTTTTGAACAACCAATAAAAAAATTTAAAAAAAAGTCAAATAGACCACAATACAATAATTCTGGGTGACTTTAACACACCTCTTTTACCACTGGATAGATCTTCCAAACAAAAGCTGAACAAAGAAACTATAGAACTCAATAATATAATCATCAACTTTGACTTAACTGATATATATATAGATTATTTCACCCCTCAATGAGTGGATACACTTTCTTCTCAGCAGCACATGGATCCTTCTTCTAAAATAGACCATATATTATGCCACACAGCAACTCTTAGAAAATACAGAAGAGACACTACCCTGCGTTCTATCAGATCACAATGTAAGGAAATTAGAAATCTCCTACTACTCCAACACCTGGAGACTAAATAATATCCTACTGAATGAATAATGAATTGCAAAAGACATCATGCAGGAGATTAAAAAATTGTTAGAGGTAAATGAGAGCACTGATACCACATATCAAAATCTCCAGGACACTATGAAGGCAGCACTAAGAGGAAAGTTTATTGCATAGAGTTTATTCCTTAAAAGAAGAAAAAGTCAACAAATAAATGACTTAACATTATATCTCAAAGCGCTAGAAAAAGAATAACAAATCACACCAAAAACAGAAGACAGTAAATAATTAAAATCAGAGCTGAAATAAATTAAATTGAAAAAAAAAAGAAATAACTGAAAAAATTGACAAAATAAAATGTTGGTTCGTCGAAAAAATAAAATTGACAAATCCTTAGCCATGCTAACAAAGAGAAGCAGAGAGAAAACTAACATGTGATTAAAAAAGGAAATATTACAACAGACACTACAGAAATACAGAAGATAATTAGAAATTATTTTGAAACTTCTACTTCAATAAAATAGAGAATATCAAAGGCATTGACAAATTTCTAGAGTCATAATTTGCCCAAATTGAATCAGGATGATATACACAATTTAAACAGACCAATTTCAAGCAAGGAAATAGAAGATGCCATCAGAAGCCTACAACCAAGAAAATCTCAGGACCAGGTGAATACACAGCTGAGTTCTACAAGACCTATAAAGAAGTAATACCTACACTCTTCAAATTATTTTGTGAAATAAAGAAAGAGGGAGCACTTCCAAACTCATTCTATGAGGCCAATATCACCCTGATTCCAAAACTAGGCAAAGAAAGAACATATCAACGAAAGAAAACATATCAAAGAAAGAAAACTTCAGACCAATATCTCTAATGAACATAGATGCAAAAATTCTAAATAAAATCCTAGAAAATCAAATACAAAAACATATCAAAAAGACAGAACACCACTATCAGGTGGGGTTCATCCCGGGGATTCAAGGTTGTTTCAACATATGGAAATCAATAAATGTAATTCACCACATCAATGTAAGATAAGAACTGTATGGTCATTTCAATAGATGCAAAAAAAAAAAATTCAACAAAATGCAGAACCCATGCAGGTTCAAAACACTAGAAAACTTAGGGATAGCAAACATATCTCAACATCATAAAAGCTATCTATACTAAGTTCCAGGCCAATATCATTGTAAATGGAGAAAAAGTTGAAAGTATTCCCTCTAAAAACTGGAACAAGATAGGGATGCCCTCTTTTACAATTTCTATTTAACATACTTCTTGAAACATTGGCCAGAGCAATTAGAAAGACAAAAGAATTTAAAGGAATACAGATAGAAAAAGAAGAATTCAAATTAGCACTATTTACCAATGATATGATTCTATACTTAGAAGATTTAAAAAATTCCAGGAGAAAACTTCTAGAACTAGTAAATGAATTCAGCAAATTAGTAAGACACAAAATCAACACCCACAAATTAAAGGCATTTCTGTATGTCAGTGATAAATACTCTGAAAGGGAAATGAGAAAAACTACCCCATTTGCAATAGCCTAAAAAAAATAAGATAGTTGGGAATCAACTTAACGAAAGAGGTGAAAGACCTCTACAATAAAAACTATGAAATGCTAAAGAAAGAAATTTAAAAAGACCTTAGAAATGGAAAGATTTTCCTTGTTCTTGGATAGGCAGAATTAATTTTGTCAAAATAACCATACTACCAAAAGCTCTATACAGATTTAATGCAATTCTGATTAAAATTCCAATGAAATTCCTCATAGAAATAGAAAAAGTAGTCATGAAATTCATGTGGAAAAATAAGAGACCCAGAATAGCTAAAGAAAGCCTTAGCAAGAAGAGTGAGGCAAGTGGTAACACTATATCAGACCTTAAACTATACTATAGAGCAATAGTCACAAAAACAGTATGGTATTGGCACCAAAATAGACTGGTAGACCAATAGTACAGAATAGAGAACACAGAGACTAATTTGCATAATTACAGTTATCTTATATTTGACAAAGGCACCAAAAACATACTTTGGAGAAAAGATAGCCCCTTCAACAAATCGTGCTGGGAAAATTGGAAATGCATATGCAACAAAATAAAATTAACTCCTATCTCTCACTATGCACAAAACTCAACTCAAAGTGGATCAAAGACCTAGGAATTAAACCAGAGACACTGCACTTATTAGAAGAAAAAGTAGGCCCAAATCTCCATCATTTTAGATTAGGTCCCAACTTCCTTAATAAGACTCCTATAGTACAAGAATTAAAACAGGAATCAACAAATGCTGTGGATTCAAACTAAAAAGCTTCTTTTCAGCAAAAGAAACAATCAATGAGGTGAATAGAGAAATGGAGCAAATTTTTACCCCTCACACATAAGATATAGCACTAATCTCTAGGGTATTATAAAGAACTCAAAAAGCTAAACACCAAACAAACAAACAAAAAAAGCCCAATCAAAAAATGAGCCAAAGAACTGAACAGACACCTCTCAGAATATGATATATAATCAATCAACAAATATGAAAAAAATTTCACCATATCTAGCAATTAGAGAAATGCAAATCAAAACTACTCTAAGATTTCATCTCACTACAGTCAGAATGGCAGGTATTAAGAATACAAACAACAATAAGTGTTGTTGAGGATGTGAGGAGAAAGGCACACTCATACACTGCTGGTGGAACTGCAAATTGATGCAGCCAATACGGAAAGTAGTAGGCAAATTCCTTGGAAATCTGGGAATGGAACCACCATTTGATCCAGGTATCCCACTATCCCACTCCTTAGTCTATACCCAAAGGACTTAAAAACAACATACTGCAGTGACACAGCCACATCAATGTTTATAGCAGCACAATTCACAATAGGTAAACTGTGGAACCAACCTAGATGCCCTTCGAGAGATGAATGAATAAAGAAAATGTGGGATATATACACAATGAAATATTACTTAGCAGTAAAAGAGAATAAAATCATGGCATTTGCAGGAAAATGGATGGAGTTGGAGAATATAATGCTAGGTGAAGTTAGCCAATCCCCAAAAACTCAATGCCAAACATTTTTTCTTTCATAAGGAGATTGATTCATAGTGGGGTTGGGATGGGGTACATGGAAGAAATAGAGGAACTCTAGATAGGGCAGAGGTGTGGGAGGGGAAAGGAGGAGAAATGAGGTAAAAAAAAAAAAAAAAACATGGTGGAATGAGACATAAGACATATATCATTACCCTAAGTACATGTATGAAGACATGAATGGTGTGAATATACTTTGAATACAACCAGAGATATGAAAAATTGCATTCTATATGTAAAATATGAATTGTAATGCATTCTGCTGTTACATATAACAAATTAGAGTAAAAAGAAATTTTTAAAAATATGAATTCCAATAGAGTAAAACAGAGCCTTGTCCAAAGAAAACATTCAATGCATAATTATGAACAAGTAAATTTATTAATAAATAGTTTAGTTTCCTGATTTCTCCCCATTATAAAGAAAATTCTCCTGCCTGTCTAATGAACACATTTTGCTTATGAATCATGAAGAAAATACCAATTTATGTATTATTAATAAATGTTTTAACATCATTGGAAAACAAGGTGAACAAATAATTTCTCTTTAAACATATTTCTTGTTTATCTAAACTGCAATCACAATTAATCACAAATTTCTAAGCTTGATCATAATCTGATTCTTTTAATGCTTTATTTCTTCACTGCCATACTTTCCATGTACCTTCCTGACAACCAGATTACCCTTGGTGGTGAATCCCAACTCACTTTCTCCAACTTCCACACTGTCTTCTTATGCTAGTTCTTCTTTCACTAGTGCCTCCTTCAATCACTTCCATCTCTATGAAGAATTCCCTTATCCTTTTCAGTGGCTATTATTTCCCAAGCTTTCCTGAGATCTTTCATAATCATACTTGCTTTATAATTAGGTATTTCAATTTTCTTCAAGCAGTTAGAAGTGCCTTAAGAAGTACTAAATGCTGTATGATTTTCATGACTGCATTTTTGGTTTTCCTGAGTGTGATGAGTTAATGTATGAGCATGCATTTCATAGCTATAAAATGGTCCAAAATGTATGAATATATTATTCTAATTACATATATCTATTCTACCCTGAAAAAATAGTTCTCTTCCTAAAAGAGAATTCAATTACTAGTTCATGGTTATCAAGAAGTGATTCAATTGCTAAAACGAAGGCCAATCACCTAAAAGCAGGACAATCACACATTTTGGAATAGCTGGTAAATGCTTAGAGAGATGGTCTTCAAGCATTAGGGTGCCTATAAATCATTTGTGCTGTTTATCAAAAGGCAGATTTCCAGGTTGTTGGCCAGAAATATTTATTCAAAGGGTGGAAGTAATCTGAATTGTTTATCCTGCATCCTGATTTTGCTGCAAGTTTTCCGGAGTTGTATCCCACTGTACAAAGCACTATCATAGCAATAGACTACTTGCACATATTTTGAAATAAGATTTTAGGGCATGTATAGATATTGAAAGAGCATTCAATAAAAAAAAAACTCTTACAAAAATGGGACAAATATTGTGTACATTTTCAGTTTCAAAATCAGATCTAGAATCTTAGATTTTCCCAAATTCAAATGATGGTAGGCTTTGTCAAAGATGAAACAAAACATTCTCCATATATGTTTTCAATAATAAGACCTCGGGGTCTCACTTATGAAAAACAAAAGTGGTGCTTATAACAAAAACAGATTATAAGTACAACTGATAAAAGGAAATGAATTCCAGTGTCATTTATGCCTGTGTACAACACTATTGAATAACCATCTGGACCCGCAATTTAGTTCCTGAATGGTCTTCAGCAAGACTTCACATTTCCTCTCCAGAAATAAAAAATTTCACAAAAGATTTTGCTTATTAGTGGAAATTTTTGCTAATTGCAGTCTTCAAAGTCTAAATTAGGACTGATTTGGTTACCCTGAGACATACAATATTAGAGTATATTGTATTAATCCTTAAATGCCTTCTTAATTACTACTGCCTTTTTAGTACATTGTTTATCCTTTTTTCTTCTAAATGGATCCAATTAAGTTTTGATTGGCCTTTTTTTCCCCTAGTGAAATTATAAACTCTTATCTTCTTTGCTTGTAGTAGATTTGTTCATTCAGCATAAGCAGAAATTCAGTTATACTAATCACTTAAACTGTAAACTTGCCACTGGCATTTGTTAACAAAATTCTAAAGATATTTGTACTTATTTACTTTTATTATTATTTTTTAGACTTTTAATTAGTTCAGCTGATTTGCTTTTCATTTTTTTTTTTTTAAATTCAGGTCACTGATGACAATAATACCTCCTCTAGACCTGATTTTTTGTTGTTGTTGTTCCTCCTATATCTCCCACCTCAATACTGAGAAGTATCTATTCTGTCAGGCCATCTCTATTTAGGGATCAATGTTGAACTTGAGTCCTGAATGACATTCTGACTTATATGTTCCCATGTTCATTTATTTAAATAAACTCTGAAGTAGCTGCTATGGTAGAAAAGAAAAGTGAAGCAATGAATTAATAAGCATCTTTAATCTTTAACTTTTTTATCCAATGGATACCAGAGTAATTGTGGATACCACAGTTACTGGAATTAATAAGGAATTTGATAAACAGAGGTTCTATCAGTGCAACTGACAGTACCCATTGGTCCTGATTGGTATGGAATTAGCTTTGAACTGAATATGTAACCTGATGTCAATCACTAGAAAATTCATCTTATCAAAAGAAGAGAACTAAAACATCACAGTGATACAACAAATAGAGTTGTTAAAGCTATATGTGAGGGCTTTAGGAGGAATGGATGAAAACCATTTTTAAAGTATCAATTTAAACAAATTATCACAATCAATTTAATTTTTGTATGTGAACATGGGAAGTACTGAAAAATACAGTTTTTAAGTTTGTTACAATATCACATCAACTATGCTATTTCAAGATAAAGTTCACTTTAAAAACTTTGACATCTAGACATTCGTATATGTGTTGAAGGGTTGTGTGTGAAAAACCTAAATTTTCATAAAAATTTGGCCATTTGTCAACAACTATAGCCATATATCCACAAAGATAGGCTTGTAACCAATGATATTATTACCTGCAAAATTAATTCATTCACCACTCCCCTTTATAACTATGTTTTTGATCATTTCACTGTGTTTTATTGTCTTTTTTAATTTTTAGGATGGGGGGGTGTTATGGTTTGGATATGAGGTGTTCTCCAAAAACTCATGTGTGAG
This sequence comes from Callospermophilus lateralis, assembly GCF_048772815.1. Classification (NCBI taxonomy): domain Eukaryota; kingdom Metazoa; phylum Chordata; class Mammalia; order Rodentia; family Sciuridae; genus Callospermophilus; species Callospermophilus lateralis. Next base: position 58,555,514 of record NC_135306.1, on the reverse strand, counting down.
ACAAGGAAGGTTTGGAGGAGAAATGATTGAGTCACAGCCTTAACCTATTCAGTAAATTATTCCCTGGTGGGATTAACTGAGTGAATACTGGAGGCAGGTGGGGCAAGGCTGGAGTAAATTGTTCATTGGGGGCATAGTTTGGGGATACATATTTCTATCTGGAGAGTGGAGTGTCTTTTTCTCTCTCTGTTTCCTGATCATCATGTGAGCTGCTTCCCTTTGGCACACTCTTCTGTCATGATACTCTGCCTCACCTTGAGTCCTGAGGAATGGAGCCAGCCTTCAATGGACTGAGACCTCTGAAATCATGAGCTCTTAAATTAACTTTTCCTCCTCTATAATTTTTCTGGTTGAGTATTTTAGTCACAGCAGCAAAAGCTGACTAAAATGGGGAGAGAGACAGAATGACACAGAAATGGAGAAAAGATCTAAAACCTTTTCTTAGTAGATAGTAAAGAAATATTTGACGGAGAATTAGAAATATTTTATGTTGAAATAAAAATAAAAATACTATAAAAATTATGTTTAATATGTAAAAATCAATAAGGATACAGGAATCATTCCTGCATGTAAGAATATCATTACAGAGTTGTTATCTGATGACAAAAATTGTCTCATGAACAAATCTTTGTACTTTTTTGTTCCTGCTGTGAAAAATGAATCACATTGAGCTGATCACTATGGTGGGTGATGCTGATTAAAGAGATTATAGGTTAATGTAAGAGGAATATTACTCATTTCATTATGTCAATTAAAGAAAAAAGATACAGTTCCACTTTATTCCATATTATAATCTCAATGTAATTTTCTGAGAATAGTTACAAAAATACACGAGTATACTTTTTAGTAAATCGTATCACCTAATATTTTGGTGCAATGAGCAAAGAATAAATATTAAAAGTAAATTACCCATGTAGGTAAATTTCTATATTATTATGTATATTCAGATGGTTGTTATTATACATCAGCAGCTGAGTTCCTTATTAAATATTAACTCATTCATATTTGATATGATCCTATGAAGAATGCATATGAGAAACGGAAGCACAGAAGAGTATAGTTACTCAACTAATATCACTCTGTTAATACATGGCAGAGCCAAAATTTCTAACTACTTTCACCCTGGAGTTCATAATCTGAACCATTATACTTAGCTACTTTCACAGAGAGGATAGGATTGGAAGTATATTTTTGAGATAGATCAATCAATATATCTATCATTAATTCATCTTTACAGAAAACCTGAGAGGAGATTTTCTGTTTCACCAACCAGAAAACAAAGGCTACAAAACATTTAGCAATGTAACATTTTAGACCTAGCTAATTTAGTCTAGGTTTATAACCTGAATCTACATATTTCTAATGTCTGAAAATAGAAAACAATTCTCAAAATGTTACAAAATTATGGACAGATGATAAAATACATACCTTTATGCCATCTCAAATATTTACTGCACTAATTATTGACTCTAATATAAACAGGATCCTACTTAGCCAAAAGAAAAGCAGCATATACCCTGTTAACAATATAAACATGAAGTGATAATGTGAAGCCATAGACAAATTCCCAATGCTGCAAAGTATTTTAAGAATAGTGATTCCAATACCACCCTACAAGACTAAACAGATACAAATTTTAGAGCTAATTATAAACAACTGTTTACCACTGTCTTTTTAAAATTCTTAATAACCAAATTATATCTTTATTTGCTTTCCTGATATTTTTTCATTAATACATCATTGAAATGTCAGCTGCAGGAAGAAAGAGACCATGTGTGTTTCACTCACCAATTATACATATAACTTATTAAGTTCCTTGATTCTTAATCAGAGAAAATAATGAAAAGTATTAGTTAATAAATATTGACATGCTTAATTTACCAGATAGATCTCTGAAAAAAATGTAGAAGTATCCATTAGTGAAATAATCATGAAAAAAAATCAATAAACATCTGAAACAACAGAATAGAGGGAAGTAAAAAAAACTTGGAAAATAATTTTAAGCTAGGAAATATATTTGAAAAAAAAGTAACCAAAGACAAAAGTTGAGAACTCTGAGGTTAAACATTAAGCATTCTTGAAACAAAGAATAAAATAAATGAATGGAAAATAATATATGATGAGCTAATTAATGAAAATATATAGGCATCAATGAAAGTTATAAATCTATAGAGGACAGAAACCACAAAATATATCAAAAAGATAGTTAGAAAGGAGATGTGCACCTAGACACACCTAGTTAAAAATATATAAAAATAGCAATACAAAAACCCAAGGAAAAAGAGACCATGAAAGAGTACACATAAGAGAAGACTAGTGACTTGTCAACCCAATACTAGGAGAAATGAGCAAACAATTCTAAACATATAGGAATCAGATAAAAAGGCTTTAATACATACAAAAGGAAATCATGCGATTATCACTGGTGGCTGGGGTTAATCAAGAAAGTAAACTGGCAAATTCATCATAATTGTGAGAAATATGAATACATCTCTCTCAATTATTGATTAGTTATAAAGACCAAAAGTAAATAAAATAGAGAAAGTTTGGGAAATACAATAATAAGGCTGATACATGACAGATGTAGATTCCTGTATACAAAAAATAGAGAACATAATCATCTCAAGAATATGTTCAACTTCTATAAAAATAACCAAACTCTAGTTCTTAAAACCTAAAAAATTTGATAATTTTGACAATCATAGTCTCATGGCACTTAAATTAAAAATCAATTACCAAAGTTAAGCAAACAGTCCTTATATATTTTGAAACTAATAAAATATCACATAGGTCCTAAAAATATTTAAAAGTACTTTCACATGTTGATTGACTAGTGTTTGTATCAAAATCGGTAACATGCATTGAAAGATTTCATGAATAATGTACAGTCTTAAATGTAATAAAAAAATAAAAAATGATTTAAAATTAATGAGTTCATGTCCAAACCAGGAATGTGGTGAAAGACCATGAAAACAATTCTAAAACCAAACAGAAAAACACTGGTATACAGATAAACAGAATTAAAAGCTAATTGCTTAAAAATATGATAAAAAGTATAAGGTAAGGCTGGGGATGTGGCTCAAGCGGTAATGCACTCGCCTGGAGTGCATGTGGCCTGGGTTCCATCCTCAGCACCACATACAAACAAAGATGTTGTGTCCACCTAAATAAATAAATAAATATTTTTTTAAAAAAGTATAAGGTAATTACAAAGAACAATTGATCAGATTTCAAAAGAGAATGTACAAATACACAATTGTAGTATATTTTTAAAGCACACATATATAGATTCAATATAGATTAAAGTGTAAGTAAAATATACTACAAAAATTTACTCCAATAATTTAGAAACATATATGAAACAAAGAAAACAATTTAAGTTATAAAAGTAGCTCAAGAGGAAATGGAAAAATCTGAGTTTTACTGTAAAGAAAATAATAGATAGATAAGTCAAAATGCTGTTCTGGTTCTATAAACATATACAGATTATTCCAGATAATTTAAAAAGAGAGAAAGGTTCCCAATTCATTCTGTGAAATAGATATAACCTTAAAATGAACACACATAAAGAACAGCATGAAATATGAAAATTATACTCAGTCTTATTGATGACCACTGATGCAAAAATTCCAAACAAAATAGTATCAAGTAAACTCAATGATGTATGAAAACGGGAAGACACAATGACCAAATATACTTATGACCTACTGCAAAGTTCTTTAACATTAAAAAATACAGATACTCTTTACCACATTAACACATTTTAAAAATTAAATGTTTATCTCAAATTACACTGCATAGACATTTTATGTAATTGAATATATAATCTTTAAAAATTTTTAGGAAAAAATTGAAATAAATGATAATCTCTTATGTATCTATGAGCTACATCAAAGATATCTAATTAAATTTATAATGAACACCATCATTAATGGTGAAATACTGCCCACATTATTTGACAAATAAGGTGAAAGCTCAAAGCTACATTGCCCATCATGTCCTCTAAAAATCATTACAAAATAAGAAAAAGGAAAAAATGAACTCAAAATTATTCTATGCACAACTAAATGATAAATTTCCCTTCTATACTTTTTCCTTAAGGTTTTATGGCAAAGAAAAGTCGGGATCAATTGGGAAGTCAAAAATCACCTTAAAAATCAATATGCCAGTAAGTGAGAAAGAAAAAAGAAAAAAATATATTTTGTTTAAAAACGATGTTGTCCTGGCAAATCAGAGTACCAATACTTGAAGTATTCAAAATATGCACAATGTGGATGGACAGCCAAAATTTCAAAAGGGAGAGTTAACCCTTTAGTAATTACATCATGAAAGGTAAAAGAAATCAAAAAGAAGTGGTACCTGAAAGACAAAAACTAAAACAAACAACAAAAAACAAAAGACACAACAAAAATGTTTCATTCGCCCATTACTTTTATACACACACACACACACACACACACACACACACACTTCGTTTTCCACAAAAGATGGTATCACTGATCTAAGGATCTTGTAATCTACAGATAAATTAATACATACAAAATTAGTAAAGTAGGAGAACATATAATCAATCAATTGGTAAAAAGCTAATTACCTGCAGGAAAAAAAAACAGTAAAAATTACAACTTTAAAAATAGAGACTATAAGCCACTTGACGAAAATCCATAGCATCAATGAATTAATGTTACGGAAAACTCAAAATTAAATGGATAAGTCTTTTATATTTAAGTGACAATTTATAAATGAATACTTTAAATGACGTCAGTGGATGGCATAAGTATACTTCAACTTTAGGAACTTCTACTCAACAAATAGACCAGGTCAACTAGCTGGGTCTCCTAGAGTTGCAAATCTGGTAGGAGGTGACAGACTAAAAATTAAATTGTAAAAAATTAAAAAAGGAGAAAATTAAAACAACAAGGATCACAAATGCCTATTATGTATAATAATGTACCAATAAAACAGTTATAAAAAATGAAGGCCTTGTTTGCCAATTAAATCATGATTCAGTAACTCAAAGATGTTTTGGCTGAAAACAAAATGAAGATGTAAGAAATATTTGTTTATGTCAATCTTTCTAGAAATCAGAAGAGTCAGTAATTATTAGAATAAATAACAGCACACAAGGGTAAAATAGTGTTCTCATATAAATGACAAAATTGATATAAGATATACAAAAATGTCAGAAGGATATCTTAATACATCCCTTGCTTTCGAATATAAAATAATCTGTTTATCACATTAAGAACAACATTGTTAAAATAATATTTCCCTTTCAACTCCTCTCAAAATAAATATGATTTCAGGGAGACAATGAATACTACTAAGATTCACCTACATTTGACAATTATATGTCTCCTAATAGCATTTCAAACTTACAAAGATATTGTATATCAAACAATCCTGTCAAAGTAATTTTTTATTACAACTACTTTTCCACTTAAAATGATGAAAAGATTTTATCTTCTGTAATCTACAAAAAGATAAATACTTTTTTTTTAGATTTGTAGTAGTAAGATGTTCCATAATTTGGACTGCAATTATTCTAATTCATATTTAAATATATTGCTTGGGAAAATTAGAAAATAAATATTAAGGCTCATTTTGAGACAATTTGTGCACCAAACCCAGAAATTATAGGAACATGATTTTCCAAAATTGCTAGAATTCTTGCTAGTACTTCTAGATTTAAATTTATAACTAATTATTTCATTATAATCATTTCATGAGCCACTATTAACAAGAAGTAATCTTACATTTGGTTTCCAAAGTGATAAATTTAACATTTCCTGTAAATATGCATTCTAGTGTTTTTGTTATAAGGCTTTATATACTTTTTTTCCTTCATGACCTTTGTGGCAGACATATCATAAACATTTCATTATTATTGATTAAACATTTTTAATGTGGGTGTTGATGACCCTGGTTAGATTTGGGCTCCTCAAGATCACACATATTTTCTATTGGGGTGATTGCTTAATTTTGAGCCCAATATCATCTATGAAATGAGAATTGTAATATGTTTGGTTGTTAGAAAAAATAGGATAAACACTAACAGCTGTATAACATCTCTGTAATTTCTGACACATCCCTGTACACATAGTTATAAATAAGTACATTCTGATGAAAACACTCTTATTAACTTCATGTTGCTACTTTCTAACTGAGATTGATGATTCTCAAACACTATTTTCTCAATATTTTATAGTCAAAATGAGAAAATGACCTGAAAGGAGTGGGTTTGTGTTTCCATGTGATTGTACATTTATCTTCTCCATGGTGCATTTCAAAGCCCTAGGTTACTGACAGAGCTGCATGTCAGTCATAAGGTGGCCTATCCATCCCTAAATCTCTCTTCCCCTTTGTTCTGTTTCTCCACCATTTCAACAATTGGATAGTTACAACAAGATAAAGTCATGTCTTTGAATTGGGCTTATTAAAATGGATTCTAGCTTTGATATTTCATAAATAGCAATTAAAATTGAGTAATACAGAATATGAAGTTATCATGTAAATTAAAGAGAACTTTTAAAATATAAGTAATCTTCTAAATATTGAAATATAAATAAAATACATTAAGTTTGTAGAAAAGAGAACTCATCACTGAAAAGAAAAAAATTAATAGGATATACTCTTGGGGAGTAAAGAAAAATTCCTACAACTGACTGAAAAATCTTCATGAAGACAAACTATATTATTTCAATTTTGTTGTTATATGGGACTGGTGAAAATGTAGGCACACAATAGCATTTATGAACCATTGATTTATTATAATTTTTCAAATCATAACAAAAATTTCAAAATAAACATGTTAGGGAGTGAAATAGATATTTGTTAAAAATGGAAATAACGATCAAATCTGATTTTCCATTCACTGGAATCTGGGTTACATTCTCAAAAATAATGTAATAAAAATATTTAGATTCCATGTGTCTTAAACCGAAACATGATGTTGTTTCTGCAGTGTGATCTGAGAGGTGGCATTCTATTTCTTTGGTTAACAGATTGTTTGTCTCATCGACTCTGCATCTGTATGTCAAAATCAGCTATTATTTTGAAATTTAAGACATTAAAAATATCTGAATGGATATCTTTCTCTTTCATTTTTTCACTACCATGTTTTCGACTTTTGAGTCTCCTAAAAACTGGGGTAAATACTGTCCCCATGAAATATTTGAGTAGTATCAAAACAAATGCAAAGATATCATCTTGATTCATAACCTACTGAAAATAATACTGTGAAAACCCAGGAAGCTACCACATGTCAGTCCCCACTGCTTCCCTGTGAGACCTAGCTCCACTTTGGTATCTTTTTAAATCAGACCATCTGAAAAAGAGGTAAACATGATATCAGGTTGGAAGAGACTACTTCCCTTCTTGCATCTTTTATCTCCTTGAGAAAAATTAATCTGTTCTATGTTATCCCTGTGCAGCAAGCAATTCATCTTAATAGAAAAGTGAAGGATGAAATTAGCAGTTACTTTAATTAAAAGGTGATCACTAGAGAGTTGATTTCCTAGCTACCTGTTGACTTACAAACAGAAAATAATTGGCACATAAAAACCAGCCGAGGGACACCACTCAAAACACAGAAGCTGTTAACAGTAAGAAAATAATAATGCAGCACAATCATTTCCATTCATATAGGGGACATTGTATTTATGTCTATTTCTAGTTATTAGCATTCCAGAGCTTAGCAAAGACATCACCTTGAACTTTCTTCCTCATCGTTACCCACTCTCTCTCTCTGACAATTGATGAGCTTGACAATCTCGTTAAACTGCCAAATACATAATTTGCAGAGGCTCTAACTCGCCAACTCCTGGATAACAGCAAAGTGATGGTTTAACACAAACCTGGCACTGATCTTAATGAAAATTTTGTTTTATAAGCCAGGCTGCTAGCATGTCAGCCTCCTTGAAGTCTGCACTGGCTTGAAGCAAAACTGTAACTTGAAAGGAGGTGGAAAGTATTAGCTGGTCTTTTAAGGCCCTTTCACCTGAGTTTCTATACTGCATAGTCTTCCCCACATTCCTAATGATACATTCCTTTTTTTTTTTTTTTTCTTAATGATAATTCCTATTTTCTCTATTTATTGAGAATGATCACATTCTTTTGTCGTGGTTCACTAATGATTCAAGCTCTGGTTTTATAGAAGTTTCAAGACATATCTAAAGGAGAAGAAGAAAACAAGGAGTTTTCTTCTTTTATTTCTGTTGGGGCAGGTCACATAAGTATGCACTCAGAGTGTGAAGGTGAACCTTATGGAGAACTGAATCAAGGGAAGAAGAGAAGGGATTTACCCACTAGCTTGGGATCTGATCCTAGAAAGTGCCTGTGGAAAGAGACAGCCCAGGCACTGCTGAGTGTCCCAGAACATGCACAGGACCGAAGACATCATCTGCAGGCTACCTGGCTTTCTTTCCAGCAAGAACATTCCTTTAAGCCCCCAAACCCATTGAGAAATTCTGTACAATAACATCCCCCTTCAGTAATCAACATCAGTATCCCCTATCAGACCACACTTTCCTTGATCTCACAAAAAAATCCATGACCTTGTAAGTCTAGGAAGAACATGGTCTGGATTATCTGAGGTGGTGGGGTTAAGCATACTAGGACGTCCCCTCTCCCCCACCCATCCTCAGTACTGGGGATTGGAACCAAGGATGCGTCACCACTGAGTGACAATCCCCAGCCCTTTTATAAAATTTTAAATTTTGAGACAGAGTCTCGCTAAGTTGTTGAACCTGACTTTAAACTTACCATCCTCCTGCCTCAGCCTCCCAAGTTGCTAGGATTATAGGTGTGCACCACTGTGTTCAGCAATTGGGGAGTTTGATGAATAAGATATGGTCAGTCATTGTGACAACCTATTTCACTTTTATAATAATATCAACAGATTTATTAAAGGAGTAGCACAAAATTATAGACATTGTATAACACAGGAGACTTGGAAAAAACATAATGCTTGTGACAAGCTCTTCAGGCTAGGGTCCTAGATTCCCTTTTGGTACCAATTACTCTTCTCAACCATTTGGTAGAAACATTTGGAGAACTAAATTAGGTAATATATGAAATTATAATAGTTATACTCAACAAGTTAAGCATGCTGGTGTCAATGGATAAATTGAACATGAAGTGTTAGTGCTTCCCAATAAAGGGAGAACAAGAGGAAATTATCAAGAATTCAGGGGTAAATTTTCTTTGGATGCTAGATGGCTAGGTTGTTGGCACCACAGATGTCTGTTAACCGAATAGCATAATTTATGGCACAGGGGTGAAATATGTGGACAAATACCAGCCCTATGGAAACAGACTAGTGAGGACACATGATAATCCAGGAGAGACAAACAACCAAAAAACAATGAAGCAAAATGTATTTTATTTTCCTTCCTATCAGAACAACTGAAAAAGCAACAGCACACATAAAACACAACATCCTTGGTTTTCTTTTAGAAAGAATAAATAAGCTAATAAGACTTTTAAAGAAAAACAGAGAATCTGAACTCCAATGTAATAAGATTTATTTGCCTGCTGCTTTTTTTAGCATTAGGTTTTAATAATCACATGATAAAAGGAATTCATAATGAAAAATGAAAAGGCACATACTAAACAAGAATGAATGCTCCTAGTGTTTTGGTTGTTTTTTTTTTTTTTTAAGATGGTAGGGTGAGATTTAATTATGTAATGTATCATTTCATATACATAAAAATCACAAAACAGAAGTGATAGAAAATTCAAAGATGATTACTCATTTTAACACATTAATATTTATAATCACAAGGGCATCTTAAGACTAGGTTATACTGAGTTCTAAGACACAGACTATTCTATGACTCCTGCAACCTATCCCTCTTGGAGTAAGCATGATCAGCATTAATGTTTTCTTGTACAAAATGCATGCTCCAGAAGTGAGAGGAAGAGCTTCTTTGCAGCTTAAAGGGAATGATATAGACTTCTAGAAAGCTGTTTTTATTATCCTACCGGCAGAAAAGGTAACATGCCACAACCATTTACAAATTAACAGGAAGGCAATCTGAACACACAAGATTATGTCAGACATGCTGGGTTTAACATGATTATGACCATGGAATCTTTGTATTTCTTGAAGAATCAAGTTCTCTTTCAAACAGCAATCTAAAACTAAGCCTTTAAGTAATTAACCTTACACAATACATCTTGCTGGGCTATACACATGACACTATAATATATGAGATGTCATCCCTTATCCTCACCCAGATCCTAGCAATGCTGGGCACATTTTAGGAGTAAGGTATTTGACAGGGCATTTTGAACATCATTTAATTTTCCAGAGCAATTTAACTCCAAATCCATCAGTATGTGAAATGCTCTATTCTCTATGGCCTCATCTGCATAATAATTTTTCAGTCAAAGAAAAGACTGTACATTTTTTTTTTGTGCTTTTTGTTTTTCCTTCTTGATGGTGGCCATGGAAGCCAGGGCCTCCCCATGCTGAGCACATCCTCTACCAGTGAGCTTGCGCCCCAGCCCCTGGCAGCCCATGTTTTAGCAAGTAATTGAGTAAGAATGCTTGGGACAAGTATGAGAATGTGAACAGAAAATTATACTTTACTCAATAGATACATATTTAGGTCCTTTTCCTTAATAAGAAACAAATCAGATAATTTATTTTATGCATATTGAAATACTAGATTGATTTTGTGATTTTATCATTTTTTTTTTTCTGAGGTGAGGTTATTCTAATTTGGGCATTTGAGAGGTATAGTGGTACCTAGAAGAGCATAAATGAGTGATTATGACCATGGAATCTTAAGTCACACTACTTAAAATCTAATCTTTTGTCCATCATTTATTAGTTATTGAGCCTCAGCATGTTACTTAAGTTGTCTGTATATCAGTTTCGTCCTATGTAAAATCAGAATAGTCTAAACCTCACAGTGTTGGTAAGACTGTTATTTGAGTTGGTAACATGTAGCATATGTCCCTGCGATATAGTAAGCTCTTAAGAATGTCATTAATAGTCAATATAAAACTTAATTTTTATAGATGAATTTTTGAAATAAATATGTAAACATAACTTTAGGTATATTATTCCACCTTCAGCTGGATTTTTTCAGAAGGTTGATTATACTTCTGTCCCACAAACAAAAAAATATATTAAAATGAAACAAGTTTCCAGCTTCTGAGCACATGTGATTCATAAACGTGTAGTTATTTTTGTATGGTGCATTGGTGTTTATTGTATAGACCTCACATTTTTAGAAGAATGAAAATGGAATCCACACAAAGGCACCCATACACAGATTCAAAACAAGAGGATCCCAAATGCAAGCTCAATAAAAGTTTATTGAACTTAAAATTGAGAATAGAAATGTTTACTTTAGAAGACACTATTATTTTATGTCCAATCATTTGTATTCTTTCAACTGCACTTCTTTGTGTCTTTAAATAAAAGAGTCTTTTTACCAAGTGGTGCTGGGAAAACTGGAAATCCATTTGTAGAAGAATAAAGCTGGACCCCTATCTCTACCTTGCACAAAAGTCAACTTGAAATGGATCAAAAACCACAGAATTAGACCAGAAACTCTACAACTACAAGAAGAAAATGTAGGCCCAACATTTCATCATAATGGCACTGAAACCAACTTCCTTAACAAGACCCCTAAAGCACAAAAGATAAAACTAAAAATCATTAAGTGGGATGCCATCAAACTTAAAAGGTCCTGCACAAAAAAGGAAATAATTAAGAATGTAAAGAGAGTGCCTCCAGAATAGGAGAAGATCTTTTGCCACCTGGTCCTCAGGGCATTAATATCCAGAATATGTAAAGAAATTAAAAAGCTTAATACACATTTAAAAAAGCAAACAGAAAAATCACAAATAACCCAATAAACAAATGGGCAAAAGATCTAAATAGACACTTTTCAAAAGAAGAAATACAAATGGCGAACAAACACATAAAAAAATGTTCAACATCTCCAGAAATTGGGGATGCAAATTAAAATTACATTGAGATTTCACCTTACTCCATTCAGAATGACAATAATTTTTTTTCTTGTAATTATTTTTTAATTGTTTTTTTTAAAAATAAATGACAGAATGCATTACAATTCTTATTACACATATACAGCACAATTTTTCATATCTCTGGTTGTATATAAAGTATGTTGACACCAATTCATGACTTAATACATGTACTTTGGATAATGATGTCCATCACATTCCACCATCCTTGCTAATCCCCTATCCTCTCTCCTTTCCTCCCAATCCTTTGCCCTATCTAGAATTCATCTATTCCTCCCATGCTCCCCTCCCCCACCACACTATGAGTCAGCCTCCTTATATCAGAGAAAACATTTGAAATTTGTTTTTTGGGGGGATTGGCTAACTTCACTTAGCATTATCTTCTCTGATGCCATCCATTTACCTGCAAATGACATGATTTTATTCTCTTTTATTGCTGAGTAAAATTACATTGTATATATATGCCACATTTTTTAATCCATTCATCCACTGAAGGGCATCTAGTTTGGCTCCAAGTTTAGCTATTGTGAATTGTGTTGCTATAAACATTAATGTGGTTGTGTCCCTGTAGTATGCTGTTTTTAAGTCTTTTAGGTATAGACCAAGGAGAGGGATAGCTGGGTCAAATGGTGGTTCCATTTCCAGATTTCCAAGGAATCTCCATACTGCTTTCCATATTGGCTACACCAATTTGCAGTCCCACCAAGCAATGTATGAGTGTACCTTTTTCCCCACATCCTCGTCAACACTTACTGTTGTCTTCATAATAGCTACCATTCTGACTGGAGTGAGACAACATCTTAGAGTAGTTTAGTAGTTTTGATTCACATTTCTCTAATTGCTAGAGATGATATTATCTTATATTAGACAAAGGTGCCAAAAACATGTATTGGAGAAAATATAGTATCTTCAACAAATGGTGCTGGAAAAACTGGAAATCCATATGCAACAAAATGAAATTAAACCCCTATCTCTCACCATGCACAAAATTCAACTTGAAGAAGACCAAGGACCTGAGAATTAAACCAGAAACTCTGCATCTAATAGAAGAAAAAAAGTAGGCTCTAATTTTCATCATGTGGGATTAGGCCCCAACTTCCTTAATAAAACTCCTATAGCACAAGAATAAAAGCCAAGAATCAATAAATGCGATGGACTCAAACTAAAAAGGTTCTTTCAGCAAAAGAAATAATCTGTGAGGTGAACAGAGAGCTTACATCTTGGAGCAAATCTTTAGCCCTCACACATCAGATAGAGCACTATCTTTTTGAGCACCAAAAGCACCAAAAATAAAATAAAATAAAACAACCTAATTAACAAATGGGCCAAGGACCTGAACAGACACTTCTCAGAAGAAGATATATAATCAATCAACAAATATATAAAATGGCAATTATTAAGAATACAAATAATATAACTATTGGCAAGGAAGTGGGAGAAAAAGCACACATACATTGTTGATGGGATGAAAAATTAGTGCATCCACTCTGGAAGGCAGTATGGATATACCTCAAACCTAGGAATGGAACCCCCGTATGAACCAGCTATCCCACTCCAGAGCATTTATCCCAAATATCTAAACTCCGTCTATTATAGGGATGCAGTCATATCAATATTTATAACAGAACAAGAGTAGTCAGACTATGGAATCAATCTAGGTTCCCTTCAACAGATAAATGGATGAAGAAAATGTGGTATATATACACAATAAGATATTATTCAGCCATAAAGAGGAATGAAATTATGGCATTTGTTGACAAATGAATGGAAATAGATACTGTAATACAAGTGAAATAAATCAGACTCAAAAAGTCAAGAGCTGAATACTCTTTCTTACATGCAGAAGTTACTCTAAAATTAGGGAGCAAAAAAAGAAAACAAATATAAGGGGATTCCATCAAAATGAAAAGAAAGATCAGAGGAATAAAAGAAGAGGGTTGAGAAGGGGATTGGGATCAGGGAAAAACAGTGGAATAAATCTGTTCTAACTTTCCAGTGTACATACTTGAATACACTACAATGAATCTCATTATTATGTATATCCATAAGACAGTGATTTTAAAAAAGTAAATAAATGGAAATATCAGTAGAGAAAAGGGAACAGAAGGAGGGAGGAAGGGGAGGGTAAAGTTAAATACTGGGGATTTCACTGGAGCAAATCATATTCCATGCATTTATAATTATGTCGAAATATAACCTAATATTATATACAACTATTATTAACCAGTAAATAAATATATATATATATATATATATATATATATATACACACACACACACATACACACACACACACACACACACACACACACACACACACATATATATTTGAAATTCATTCCACAATTTTTTAAAATTTAAAAAAGAAAAAAATCAATTCTAATAATATCCAAATAAAAATACGTAGATGCCCATGCGATGTAAGGCAATAAGGAAAAATATGCTGCTTATCTACTGGCAGTTGGCTTAGCTTTAGATTAGAATTGGCTATCCTTAAATCAAGTAATAGCTCATTATTGGGAAATGATGTATAGCATACATCATTATCAGTATAGCATACTATAGGGATACTGCTAGCAACATATTCTTCAACTCCATCCATTTACCAGCAAATGCCATAATTTCGTTCTTTCTTAAGGCTGAGTAATATTCCATTGTGTATACATACCACATTTTTCTTATCCATTTATTTATTGAAGGGCACCTAGGTTGGTTCTATAATTTAGCTATTGTGAGTTGAGCTGGTATAAATGTTGATGTGGCTGCATCACTATAGTATGCCAATTTTAAGTCCTTTATTTTAAATTTCTTTGGAAGTAGTAAAATAATGTATGTGACCAATGTTATTCCTCACTCTAGACTTAATGTTCTCCCGTCACTTCTTTGAGATCTTTGTGTATGCATGTACACAAAAATTTTTTTCTAAAATTTTGTATTAAAACTTATTTATTTACTGTGTATTCTGCATTACATTTCAAGGGTTCAATTAAGCAAATGTTTATCTGATTTACATTTTTCAAGGGTCATTCTGATTGTGTAGTCAGATGTGTGGTGATAGTCTTTGGTAATAGAATACTATTCATTTATGTAAGTTTATAAAATAACCTATAGATCATTATCTATTATGTGTAGATATTCTCTGTTCAGAGATAATCTATGCAATGGTAGTTGTCTTTGGGATGGGTAATGAATGGAAGGCAGAACAGACTTATGATGTAGTGTCAGAGTTTATCTTGAAATGGTAAATATTTGTCAAATTATATAACTTGTGTATTTTAAATATGTTATGCATCAACAAATCTTTATAAGAAACCATTTGCATATAACATGTAACATATAATGTATAGCATATAATAAGTGATTATACACCCCCATTGAAATAAAAAACAATGCTCTCCTAGAAGTCATCACACTTAACTCTGAGAACAAAAATTCAACTTTGAGACCTGTGTTTCTTAATCAACAGATACATGTTGACTTCCTTTAATATGATTGGTTCTTTTGAAGCCAGATTTAAAATTAGGTAGTCAGTGTAGTTAGGTAAATCAGGTCTAATATCCTAATATTGAGTGAAATCTAAAATGGAGGCCATGTTGAGAATGAATTTCCGGAAAAGCTGAGCAACTCTCAAGGTTAATGAAGTCCAGGAAACAGCCCCAACAGATTTGAAGACAGCCCATCCCAAAGAAATGTTAATGAAGCCCAGGAAACAGCCCCCAACAGATTTGGAGATAGCCCATCCCAAAGAAATGTTAATGAACACCAAACTTGACTGGAAATGCCCAGATTACTTCTTTGGCCCACCTGTGTCCCAACCCTTCCCACCTACATTCCATCACCAAAAAGTATAAAAAGGGGAACACATTCGCCCTTCAATGGATTCCAACTCTTGGGTCCCCTTCTTCCTCCAGGAGAAGTCTTTTCTGCTGTACTTTAACATAAACTTCTAAGTTTCCACTCTGACCTTGCCTCGGCGTGCTTCTCTGGTGTTATACTTCAACATTGGGGAAGCAAGGACTCCTCACTGGTCAACAGCGGTAACACTTTGACACCACAAGAAACAGATACAAAAGACATAGCCCCTGCTTTCTGAGAGCTTCTGCTTCATTTACTAGGTTGGGATTTCATTGTGTTCAGATTGTGTATTATTAATCTCTGTATCCTAACATGCAACAATGCAGTGTTCAGAAGAGGTATCAAATAAATATATACAAAATAAACCCAGTAGAGGGGAAGGAGAGCCAGTCAAATACATAAATCAAACACACGGATCTTTGCAGCACATCATTAACTACACAATCAGATACACAAGTTGCCAGCAAATTGGGAGAAGCTCTGTTTAAAAACTAGAAACACTTGTCTACCTAAATGTCAGAAATACACAGTGAAGAAATGTGGTCTACTAAAATAAGCTTCACACAGGTGGGAGAAACCACCTGCTTAGATGACAGGATAAGTGGAACCATCTTTGTGGAGGTTTGGAAAAGGAAGGCTTCATCCTCCTGAGCTGTGTTTTCAGAGCGTCCTGATGGGTAAACAGCTTTAATCTGTCCACAGGAAAAAGCAGTTGCCCAAATGCAGGCACCATGGCTGCTTTCTCTGGTCCTGGGGGCAGGGGTGAGGTGGGGTTGGGGGTATAGGCTAATTTCCATAAAGCTAAATGTACTTTGCCAAAATCCAAAGAACTTGTTATTTTATGATTATGCTGCATAGAAAGTAATTTTTAAATGATTCTTCTGTAGTGAGAAGAAATATAATGAGTAGAAATTCTCTTTTTATTTTGTTAGTCTTAATGAATCAAAAACAAAACAAAAAATAGTTGGCAACCTAAGTAGACACTCCATGGGTCTACTTACAATATTATCTTAATATTATTATTATCATCATTAAACTGAACTTCAAAAAAACAAAAACCTGGAACCATATACAAATACTAATCCAACTAAATTCATCATCTCAATTTCAGAAAGCATTTAAAATGGAAACAGCTTTAGCTTTCTATTTGCTTGTTCATTTGTTTCATGCTAATGCCATTGAGAGGATAGGAACTGAATTTGACCCCCAAATTAACTTGGTTCCATTCTCTTCCAGTCTTTTATTTTTTGGTTCCCAGTAAAATGAGCCTATGGTTAAGATCAAAGGCTAACTCTAGGAAGAAGGGATATACAAAAGTCTTTAAAAAGTAGAGCCTTGGGTGAGGATAAGAAAAGTTGAGTAGGGCAACATTTGCATTTTAATGAGGAAGAGGAGACCAATTTGAATGTGAATGAATGGTGGTCAGCAGGCCAGCTGGGGCCACTAGCATGATTTTTTTGTTTAGTCTCTTCCTTCTCTATTTCCTCCAGGGTGATGAGGTATCTCTAGTCTTGGATAGGACTCCTCTCCCACTCATAAAACCGATCTTCTCCCACAGCTTTTACACACATTCCAAACCTTCCAAGTTCCATAGAGATACTTACAAAAAATGGGCTAAGGGGCTGGGGTTGTAGCTCAGTTGTAGAACACTTGCCTAGCACATGTGAGGCATGGGGTTTGAACCTCAGCCACATATAAAAATGAATAAAATAAAGAGATTATATCCATCTACAGGGGAGGCAGGAGAACCTGGGCTAAGAAGGTATGTTTTTTAAAGTGCCCTTTGTTGTATCCTGAATGTTGAGAGATAGGTTGTTTTCCAGATATACAGTATGTAGATGAATATTCACATATGTACACACACACATACATGCAGACATATTCCACTATACAAAAATAAAACTGTAGGGCAGGGTTTGTAGCTCAGTGGCTGAGTGCTTTCCTTGTATGCATGAGGCATTGGGTTCCATCATCAGCACCATGTAAAAAAATAATAGTGGTTCCATTACAAATTTTCCAAGGAATCTCCATACTGCCTTCCAGAGTGATTGTACCAATTTCCAGTCCCACCAGCAACTTATGAGTGTGCCTTTTTCCCTACATCCTTGCCAACACTTATTGTTGTTTGTATTCTTGATAGCTGCAATTCTGACTAGAGAGAAGAAATCTTAGAGTAGTTTTGATTTGCATTTTTATAATTGCTAGAGATGTTGAACATTTTTTCATATATTTTCTGGTTGATTGCATATCCTCTTCTGAGACGTGTCTGTTCAGTTCTATGGCCTATTTATTGATTTTTTTTTTTTTTGGTGTTAATTTTTTGAGTGCTTTATATATTCTAGAGATTAGTGCTCTATCTGATATAGGAGTGGTAAGAATTTTCTCCCATTCGGTACGCTCTCTATTCATCTCAGATTGTTTCTTTTGCTGAGAAGAAGACTTTTAGTTTGAATCCATCCCATTTATTGGTTCTTGGTTTTCATTCTTGCACTATAGGAGTCCTATAAAGAAAGTTGGGGCCTAATCCAAGATGATGGAGATTTGGGCCTTCTTTTTCTTTCATTAGGGTCAAGGTCTCTGGTTTAATTCCTAGGTCCTTGATTCCACTCCTCTGTTTATATTCAAAGGACTTAAAAACAGCACACTATAGGGACACAACCATATCAATGTTTATGGCAGCACAATTCACAATAGTTAAACTGTGGAACCAAACCTGATGCCCTTCAGTAGATGAATGGATAGGGAAACTTTGGCATTATACACAATGGAACATTACTCAGCATTAAAAGAGAATAAAATCCTGGCATTTGCAGGTAAATGAATGGAGTTGGAGAATATAATGCTAAGTGAAGCAAGCCAATCCCCCAAACACAAAGAACTATTGTTTGTTTTGACAGGAGGATGCCCACTCATAATGGCAATAGGGGGGATAGGGGGCAGGCATGGGTGGAATAGAGGAACTTTAGATAGCAAAGGGGAAGCAGAGGAAGGAGGGGGCAAGAGGGTAGGAATGATGGTGGAATGAGATGGACATCATTACTTTAAATACATGTATGAAGACAGGAATGGTGTGAAAATACTTTATGCACATACAATCAGTGACTTGAAAAATTGTGCTCTATATATGTAATATGAAATCAACTGCATTCTGCCATCATGTATAACAAAGTAGAATAAATAATAAAGTAATAAATAAAACAAAGATATTGTGTCCACCTACAACTAAAAAAAATGTTTAAACAAATAAAACTACAAATGCTAAATGGACACAAATATATAAAGTAGTCAAGAGCAACTCAATTGAATTCTCTGTGTTTAAATATTACAAAGTATGCATGTATCGCTGTCCTTTTTGGTCATTGATAATAAAGTAAAATATAATATAAAAAAATCTGTATTAAAAACATTTTGGTAATAAATCTCTAGAGTAAAAAGTGCAGTTAATGTAAATTAAATATAAGTTCACTCTTAAGACAAAATAGTGGCAGATGGAAAAGAGAAATTAAAAACAAAACATGAGGCCAAAAGTGAAGGAAAGTCAACTTGAGATCCAGCTTCAAAATATGTCATTGTTTATAATCTAACTTTCTTCTAGGAAGACTATAAAACTTTCCATTTGTTAACTTTGGCTACAGGTTTATCAAAAAAGAACAAATCAATTAAGTGATAGAAATGTGGTATTTCATTACTATTTTATAATTAATTTTATGCAAAGACAGCATAACTTCTTTTTGCTACTATGAAATTTTCCAGTATTTCTTTCTCATATTACCTGTAAAATGGCTGCAAAACATTATCTCCAATTAAAAATAATCTAGTTTTATTTTGAGGAAAAAACCCCACATAGTTTTCTCTCTTGGCTGTGCTCTAAGGGTAGCAGTAATGTTTAGTCCTAGTATTTGTTTTCTAGTCAACCTATTTCTCTCAAATATCACCTAGGGTAATATTTCTGCTGGACAAACGTAAGTTCTACGTGGCTATGTAAGACAGGTGTTTTTTAAAACTTAGTAGCATAAAGAATTTATCAGTCATCCTAATAATCAAGAGGCAAATAATTTTCATATTTGTTAATTTTTTGATACCAAAGATTGTACCTCTAGGCACTCAACCCCTGAGCCACATCCCCTGCCCTTTTTAATGTTTTGAGATAGGGTCTCCCTAAATTGTTTAGGGCCTCATTAAGTAGCTGAGGCTGGCTTTGAAACTGTTAGTCTCCTGCCTCAGCCTCCTAAATTGCACCACT
Source organism: Callospermophilus lateralis (assembly GCF_048772815.1). Lineage (NCBI taxonomy): Eukaryota > Metazoa > Chordata > Mammalia > Rodentia > Sciuridae > Callospermophilus > Callospermophilus lateralis. Next base: position 58,535,410 of record NC_135306.1, on the reverse strand, counting down.
GCACACAGCATTTTCTTCTTATTTTGAATCTAAATTATTGGTCACCATTTGTTTTCCAATAAAATTAAAAAAAAATTTTAAAACCTTATAAATTCATGTTAAATCTATAATTCCATTTTGTTCATTTTCATTCTTGGAAATGGAATGACGGAACCATAAAATTGGAGTCTCTGATGCCACATCCTGAGAATAAATGTGATCTAAGTATCTATGATGATTTACCTATCAGAGCTCTAAAGAGAATCTTCTGTTCTAGTGTTTTTTTCTTCAAATACAGCTACTTACTTAAAATATCTCATCTTGGAAAATGTTCACTTGGAAAAATACATGTTTTCTGATCAACTGAGGGCCCTGGAAAGGTCACAACTGTGGGGCTTCTATTTGCTAACAGACCTGTTACTTGCACTCATTGAAATCAGAGGGACGATTAGAGCTTCTGCAGTTGAAAATTATCCACTAATTAGAACTGGAAGCAAGAATCCATGAAGTACAGTTGATAACCATAAATCAGAACAATTAGTCTGTCTAGAAAAGCAACATGATCAAATCAGAGTCGCTGTACCAGCTGCTCATTTAATCTGGGGTTGCAATGTTTTTCCACTTCTTGTGAGATAACCCTGTACAGAGTGAGTTGGGATCAGAAAAGTATATATCCTTCCAAGTTATGAAACAAATGAAATGTCAGAAAATTTCAATAACTTAATTCAATATCTGATACTATAACTAATATATAATAATTCCTCATAGTATATGAAATATAATTATTATTATAAACTGTCCTTTTTTTCAGAACTTAAGTTTGGGGTCCAAATTTATCTCCTAATTTTATCTCCCATGAGTGTTTACAGAAGATCTCAGGCTATGTCCTCAAATTGCTGATAAATGTACAGATGAATAAAACATGGTTTCTGCCATTAAGTAACTCACCATAGAACAGAAAGTTATAGATGTAAACAAATATTATGATATTGGATGTTAACAGCTGAACAAATGTATACAAAGAGCTGCGGGAGCTTAGAGGAACAAGAAATGATTCCCCCAGCAGAAGTCAGAAAACTAAGAGTAGCTTTCTAAACACTTTATGCTGAGATATGAAAAAATGAGCAGGTATTTCCCAGGTGGAATAAAGGGAGAGGACATCAAAGAATAGAAAGCAGCTCACATTCAAACATCAAAAGGCACATATCTGTCACTCTGATTGGAGTGTAGAAGTTTAACCTGGTTTAAACATGGATATGCAAAGAGGAAAGACAACATCCAACACGAAGACTGAAAAAACAGGAGTTATTTAAATACTCCAAAATAGAATGCAAAAGTAGATTCATATTTCAGAGAAATAACACTAACAACTAAGTGCAATGGAAGGGAAACAGAGAACCCAGATCTGGGGAGGCTGATTAGGGAAGAAACATAGGAGAGACGACGGGTAACCCCTTGGAGTAAAGAACATAATATCAGGGGTTTTAAATGTCACAGGACTCAATTAGGAGACCTTACTGAATTTGATATTTGGGAAGACATTGATGACCAATTTGCATTTTTGCCAGTTCAGGTTTTCCTGAATGAGAAAAGAGAGAATGGAGAATGGAGATGTGTAATTCCTTGGGGAGGAAAAAATAAAGAAATTAGAAATCCATTAGGCATAAAAGATGGGATAAATTTGAATTCGGTCATATATTTTCCTTCCAATTGAGAAGAATGGTTATGATGTTAATACTATTCGGGAGCCACAGATTCTTGTATGGTCTCTCAGAAGAGACCATGTTTTGGAAACTTGATCCACCATTGTGAAAGTCCAACTACTGAGACAACTGTAACAAAAAGTGCTCAGGAGTTACTCAACCCAGGAGGCTTATTATACCCAAATACCGTGTAAGTGAAGGGATATCTGTTGATATCACTGAAACAAAAGAATCTCCCAACTGAACCTCCTTTAAGCTCTTGACCCTGAAAGTCATGACATAAATGAAAATGGTTGTTTTAAGCCATGAAGTTTATGGGTAGTTGATAAATAACAATAGCAAAATGAATTCTGATTCTTTAAGTTACATATTTATTATATGCTATCCTCTTTCTCTTTCTTCTTCTTTTTTAATGGAATTGATGTGAGCATTTTTAAAATGCTACATGAAGCTTCTCACATAGAGCTAGAAATTCATTCTACATACTTGGCTGAATCTTTGGTCAAGTACTCTTCAGTAAATATTCACAGAATCGCACATGACAGGTAATATTTCATAATGGTTTCTTCATTCTCAGGTTGGTGGTTTTGTGCTTCTGGCTTATATAAATGAATTAGGATTTGAGGAGAATTTTGAAATGTAGAATTAAACATTTTCCATTATGATGAGTTTAATTATATGTAGAATTAAACCAAGGAAGTATGCATAGATGAAATCCAATATTTTGAAATATGATTATGTTGAAATCAAAAATTAAATTTTCTCTTTTTATATTAAAATGCTCTCAAGTGGCATTAATATAACAAAGGATTTTTCTATTTTATTTTCCATTTGCCAAAAATGAGATAACTCTTAATATCTAAAATAGAAACTGGTCTCTCTTTGCTCTCCTTGGACTTATAATCACATAATAATACATTAATGCTAGTGTGTGATGATTAAATTATTGCTTTTCCTCTGCTTATGAACATATTTTATATTAAAATATACTTCCAGAGAAATATACTTATTATGAATATTAAGTTTATTTAATTACTATAACCAGTTTTTTTTTAGCACATGCTAATGTTTAAAAAGATCAGAGGAATTTTATCTTTTCTTTTTATATGTGTAGGATAAATTTTCAATTAAATATTTTTATCAACTTCCTTATTTTTGAGGAAAGGCTGACTGCAAGCTATATGGCTAATATTTACTCAAACACCTTGAAATTTATTGTATATTTAACAATGATGTCAGAGAAGACAAAGGCAGAGGCTGTGTTCCTTAGTAGAGAGATTACACTAAGCTTTAAATTGCAATAGACTGTGGTCTACCCAGGTCTTGAGCCAATTATTTAATTGCTTTGAGCAATAATTTCTTCATTTTTAAAATGAGCATAATATCATCTCATTGCAAATTCACTATTAGGATTAAGTTAAATAATCTAAGTGAAACACATAGCAGAGTTACTGGTCATGAATATTGAGTAAAAGACAGCTATTTACTACTAAGAATAATATTACTTCTCTTACAACTACTTACAAGTGGTTTTGAACTTCTCACTAATTTGGAAGAAAACACAGCTGTGCCAAAAGAAAACACCAAACTGTTCTGTTTGAGATCTCTTATTTTATCAAGCATTATTTAGTTTGGATGAAAAGTCTTGCTCTCTCCAATGATTTTGATTATTCTAAATATTTCAAAGGTACAACCAAATGTCCTACAAACACTAACTTATTTAAGAAGTTTTCTTCCAGTATATTATCAGATACCCAAACAGGTAAAGATTGCTAATAAATTATTATAATATATTACTAAACATCACTACACATTTGCTAACTCAATTGTATTATTCTGTCAGAGCAAAATATAAGATGCATAAAAATGAAGTCCATTTTGGAGTGGGAAAGGCAGAATACTATTGAAAGACATGTATTATATAGACTAAAATTTAAAAGTTGACAAATTTAAAAATCAGAAAAATCTTATACCCAAAACTTCATTTGGCCATGCCCACTAAAATTATTTGATTTCATTAAAGATTAATTGATAAAACTAGTTAAAAGAACTAGAAGAAAAAGTTGGCCCTAATCTCCATCACGTGGGGGCAGGCCCCAAATTCCTTAATAAGACACCTATAGCACAAGAGTTAAAACCAAGAATCAATAAATGGGATGAATTCAAACTAAAAAGTTTTTTCTCAGCAAGAGAAATACTGTGTGAGGTGAATAGGGAGCCGATATCCTGGGAACAAATTTTTACCCCTCACACATCAGATAGAGCTCTAATCTCTAGAGTATACAAAGAACTCAAAAAGTTAAACAACAAAAAAATAAATAACCCAACCTACAAATGGGCCAAGGACCTGAACAGACACTTCACAGAAGAGGATATACAATCAATCAACAAATACAGGAAAAAATGCTCACCATCTCTAGCAGTCAGAGAAATGCAAATTAAAACTACTCTAAGATACCATCTCACTCCAGTAAGAATGGCAGCCATTATGAAGTCAAACAACAACAAGTGCTGGCAAGGATGCAGGGAGGCGGGGAAGGTACACTCATACACTGCTGGTGGGACTGTAAATTGGTGTAGTCAATTTGGAAAGCAGTATGGAGATTACTTGAAGAGCTGGGAATGGAACCACCATTTGACCCAGCTATTCCCCTTCTCGAACCATACCCAAAAGACCTAAAAAGAGCATACTACAGGGACACAGTCACATCAATGTATATAGCAGCACAATTCACAATAGCTAGACTGTGGAACCAATCTAAATGCCCTTCAATAGATGAATGGATAAAAAAAAAATATGGCATTTATACACAATGGAATATTACTCAGCACTAAAAAATAATGAGATCATGACATTTGCAGGGAAATGGATGGCATTGGAGCAGATTATGCTAAGGGAAGTTAGCCAATCCCTAAAAAATAAATGCCAAATGTCTTTTCTGATATAAGGGGGGTGACTCAAAATGGGATAGGGAGGAAGAACATGAGAAGAAGATTACCACAAAATAGGGAAGAGAGGTGGGAGAAAAAAGAGGGAGAAGGGGAATTGCATGGAAGATGGAAGGAGACCATCATCGTTATACAGAATACATGTATGATGTATGATGTTGTGAGGGGGAAAAAAAAGAAGTGTGTCATATTAGATTGGGTAGAGAGAAGTGATGGGAGGGGAGGGGAGGGGCAGCAGAATAAAACAGACATTATTATTACTGTATGTATATACGTGACTGCATGACCAATGTGATTCTGCAACCTGTACAATCAGAAAAATGAGAAATTATACCCCATTTGATTCAAATGTATGAAATATCAAGACCATTGTACTGTCATGTGTAACTAATTAAAAAAATAAATAAAATAAAAATTAAAAAAAAGAACTAGAAGGGAGAAATCCCATTGAAGAAAACTAATGATTATCTGTGTTTATAGATAAAAATAAACATATCTAATTTTCAATTAAAAATATCAATTGTTAACAATGACATGAACATTAGAGCTATTTTTGGAATACCACAAAGTATTTTTTATGTAAATAATATATTTAATGCTATTATATACTTATACTATATTTTGAAAACAATATTAAATGGCATTTATAAACATGTGTTCTGAAAAATCAAGATGATGTATATTGTAAATTGAAACCACTGCACTGTTAAAATAAAATGAATATTTTATTGGCAGCCCATCCATACTGGAAATCACATACTCTCATAGCAACTCTCATTATTCACTATTGAACTTAAGATAAAAATTAGTGTGCTGTGGATAGGCTATACCATCTTTTATTTTTAATCCATTTACAATAAAACAATATAGTAAATTAGAGGAGGTTACTTGTTTTGATAGAAATTGCATTTAATGTGCCATAATATTATTATATAGTATTGCCTAACTCATTAGAACAACACTATGATTATTTACTTTTACATTTCCAGCAAGCTATGTCTTAAAATAATGTGATGAGATACATTTTTTTGAGTCATCAGGGAAAAAAAGACTCTTATGAACTCTACATTTTTTTCTTCAAATATAATCTACTTCTAAAATATGTAAAATGCTTAATTCCAGTCTTTTACAGGAATATTGTTCAAATTCATCTCAATTTTTATGATAGTATTAGCAGTATCACTATTCCATTCCACTGCATTCTGCTATATAAAAAACTATTGAAATCTGTCACTATTTGCCTACACAACCAATGGTTGGATCTTTCTAGTCTTTGAAATTCCTCAGGCCTATTAGAGTTTGTTCTCCTTTTCTTTTTCATTGATAGATGTTATATCTCACAGATGCATGCCTACCAGGTAGACATCTCCTATTCACCCTCTAAGGTATCTGTTTTACTCAGTAATATGAGAGAAAACTATATGACCAAACTTATACATACGAGTTTGCTGGTAAGTATAAGCAGGAGACTTTAAATGATATTCAAAAATTTCTCTATAACACTGGATACAATAATGGAAGGGATTACTATATTCATTTAGGTATAAGTGCTGCATACTTTAGGCAAAGATATTTCTGGAAATAATATTCAAAGGAAGTTCTGAAATTACTGAGCTTAATTTTATTAATTTTTGGACATTTATCATTCCTGTATTCAAATATGTATTTACTTTTTCTCTCTCCTTGGAATGGCAAATCTTCTCACCTACTTATGCAGTTCAAATCATCTTTGGTTAACCATGCTGGAAGTAAAAAGCCTATATTTATCAGATAACCCTTGATTGATGCAAATTCACTTAAAAATTATTGAAAATTTGCATAAAACACAGGTTTCCAAAAATCTAATTCAGGATACCACTGAAAAAACAAAATGGTACATTTTTGCATTCTTATTTTTAGCTCAAACTTCATTGTAAATTTTAACATAATTTGTAAATCTATAATTCCATTAAATAGAACAATTTTCTTCTATTTTGCAAAACACAGATATTTTTTGAGGATATTCCAGATTGCATTACACAGTATCAATTAAACTGTGAGCTTCCAGAGAACCATAATTATATCTTTTTATGTCTGTAGTCTTAATTCCATGTCTGAATGAATGTCAATTGATTAACACCTGATAAAACAAAACAAAACAAAAAAACCTCTTCAGTCTGACCAAAATGGCTTATAAGTTGTAAGGTTGTAAAGCAAAAACTTATTATCATTTTTGAGAGGTAAAAATACCAAACAAAATGATATTAAAAATATAATTCGTCATGAATGCTTAACATTCTCTTAGAACTTTCTGGATCTCTGTTGTATTTCTATTTACTTTTCAAGTAGTATTGTCTATTCTAAAATATTTTCCATAATTTAGAAAACACCAAATTTATTTTACTAAATGTCCTTGATAAGACACCACCAACTACCATGAGTTTCTCGAATTTTCTCAGTAATCTTTATCTCACATTTGAAATGACAAGATACCCTATGACCTCCCTTCTATCCCCCATCTGCTGTGATAAAGGCATGCATGGAACCAAATTTTATAAAAAGTCCAACCAGAAGTAGCAAACTATAGACCTGAACAATAAAAAACTAAAAATAAAGCTGATAAATTACTATAAAACAAGAAATGTATAATGAGCTATTTTGATTTATGGTATTCATTTCCATTTCACATAAGCAATCTATCTTAATACATACTACAAAGCTTTGCATCTGCTTTATTAAGTAGTACATTTCACATTTGGCTTTTCTGAAAGAGAAAGACAGTATTTGGGTAATGTAGCACATCATTTCTGTTTGCCAGAAATAAAAATTTAAACAAATTTTAAAGGGGCAAAAATAAAAGTACTGTTTGTTCTGTATTATTGACCTGAGTATTGTAATCACCATTTATATAGTATCAGTCATTGAATCATATTTTGGAGATTTAGAGACACTATTATTGGGTGATTTCTCCATGTTTACATATAGATGGACATGCTCAGTCAGGAAAACTATTTAATTGAATGCCATTAATAGATTTTCTTTTTCCATATTTTACATGCATTTATAAAACTATCTTCTATTCTGGAGACACGATAGCTCACTGGAAAGCAATCATGCTGAACAAATTCAATGAGTACAAGCTTTTTAGTGTAGATATGTTTTCCTCTTGTGTAAAAACATTTAGGACACACCTTTCCCATCACTCTAGTGAAGGCCATTCTACTATGTAGAAAATAGACTGAGTTGAATTTATCTGTGCAACAAATATATTTTAGAGATTAGTCTTATTTAGTCGTTGTTACAAAAGTACAAAGTAAGTAAAAGGATATGTCATTCTACATTTTTTCCTTATGGAAACTAAAGCTTAAATTAGATAAAGTAATTTGGCTAATTTACATAGTTAATCACTAGCAGGAAGAGGGCAAGAACCCAGAATCCTAAAACTTATGTCTCAGCTCTTTCTTCAAACTAAAAATTAATTTTATGGAAAAGGTAATTAGAAAAGTTACTGAAGATTTATGCCTATAACAACAATATTCAATTCTTGATAAATAGATATAAATGTAAGTGGGCTTAAATTTTCTTTTTCCCCCAGGAATTCAAAAGCAACTCAGAGAATTTGAAGGGTAGCTTCGTATTACAGGTTGTTCTGATTTATTCAAAGGTTGTATATTGTCAGTTCTGATAAAGTTTTCTATTTTGTTTCAATTATTTGTTAATTTTAAACATTTATAAGTTAATTATAAAATTTTACAAAAAAAAAAATAATTGAATCGTATTTTCAGTTTGAAATTTCTGTAAGTTAGAAAAGCTATACTTATTCTTTCTTAAAACACCCAGAAAGTTGCCTATCTGAATTATTATCATTAATAACTTGGATATTACCAGAAATGGGTACCAATGAGTACAAACTGATTGTATTCATTTATGTGTATATATGTATGTAGTTAATGCATATACTTTGTTCCTTTTTTAGCTGTCAGTGAATAAATACATAATTCTGACAAAAAATAAAAATTAAAAAATAAAATTAGATGACAAATAATAACAGCCTACTTATTATTTTGTTTAATGATGGGCTCTCAGTGATGGGCCATACACTGACAGAAAAGGATTTCTGTTGGAGTTATATCTACTATATTCCAGTGGGTCTCAACAAAAAAAAAGTTTTGCCCTCTACCTGGAGACATTAGCAATGTCTGGAAACTCTTTTGATGATCAGAACTGCTGTGCATCGATGCCATGTAGTAGCCAGAAGCAAGGGATGCTGCTAAACACCCTACGATATTCAGGGTAGCCTTAAGTGTCAACAAGTGTGAAATTCAGAAATTTGGCTGTATTCGATCAACTCTCTTATTATGGATTACAAGTGAGATTGAATCACATAGACTAAATAATTAGGCACATCTGGTTCAAAATCAGGGCATGATTTCCAAGCTAATCCCTTACATTCAACTGTATAAAGGGTTATTCACCACAGAAATAAACCAATAACCATTCCTGTTATTTTGATGCAAACACTGTTATTTTGATGCAAGAATTTACATAATTTTTTCCTCCGCATACAATTCAGTCCTCATGTTGTGAGATCTTGTACCAGCTTAGCAAAACAAAATTTAAACACACTTTTCATTGATTTTTAACCTGTAAAATTTAATTTTGAGTTTCTATGGCATTGGAAAGCAAATACCAAGAAATAATAATCACAGAAAACCATATCCATTAAAAGATTTTCCTCTTACTTCTGATTTTATTAGTGAACATGAAAATACTAGCCATTTGGACTAAGAAGGAAAACATTTCCTGTTTTTTAAATAAATCAGCTATAACCATAAGCACACAAAAAAATAAAATTCATCAGATTTTCTTCCCCATTTTTAGAGCCTAGGGACACACTGACAGCCTGACAAGTCTGAGATATGAGTGTAAACTTTGATTGCAATTTAATAAGAAAAAACATTTTATTTTACTTTTTACTTCAGTTCATTAATATTTTTAATTTGCACACTGCCAAAAGCATGATGTTCTCTTTCAGTCAGAAACAAATTAAACCCGCAGGGAAGAAGAAACACTACCCCATGAGAAAAGGTTTCTTCCTCAGCTTGTCAAGAAAGGCATTCCAAAATACTAGAATGGTTGACAGCAGAGCTCTGCCACACGATACAGCGAGTCTCTGACACATCACCATCCTTAGACATACAAACATACTTCAGACAGTAAAATGGATTCTGACACAAATTAAGGTGGCAAAAGCTTTTCTTAACTGGCCCCAGAATAATGCAAATTTTCTGTTCTGAGAACTTAACTCCAATAATATGCCAGAAAAACCAAAGAAATGCTTGAAATGTGGTGTATTACCTAGCCTAGATTTTAAATATATATATAGAGAGATCTGTATATATATATATATATATATATATATATATATATATATATATTTATTCCATAAAATATTTATTAATGACAGTTATTGTTTTTAATAAGAGTTATATGAATTCTCTATTGACAGAAAGAATTGAAAAAATGAAGTCTGAGATGGACAAGACATAAGACATTGATAAAAATTTTACTTGCTGAATTAGCCACTAATTTTATTCAACTGGACTTTCTTTAATCTTTGATAAACAGTTATAATATTCAGCACTCACTAAGTAACTTTTAAGGAATTTTTAGCTAAAATAACTGTAAACGAGCAAGATTTTTCTACTTCATAAGTGAGCTGCTTCACTGATGTCTATATTTGGTTCTTCAGAAGTGAAATCATCAAAGACTTTCAGTTTATTTCTGTGAGACAAATTCAGATGGCAAATATCACATGCTGTTTTTGAAAACAAATCTTAAAGACATAAATTCTTGTATTTTGTTGAAACAAGGCAGAAACAAAAGACCACAGCAATTAGGGTGGGGTGAGACAATCATGGTTCTGATCAGTCAGAAATGATCAGATAAGATAAATGAAAAATATCACTCATCTTCTTATATCTCAAGACTCCCTGTTGCATATCATAAAGAGCAGCAAGAAATGTGAACTGTACTTCTGTTCTTGATTATTTACAGTGAGTGTAGGAGAGGAGCATTGTCAACATTCAGAAAAACTTATATTATGCAAAGAACAAAATATAAGATTCAAGCAATAAATTAATAGTTCAGACCAAGAGGGATTTATTTGTAACATTTTGAGGTACTATAGAAAAACCAAAATGGAGTGGGCCTTTGAAAGAATATTGGATTGATGGATTATTTACTTATTTGCAGTGCTGGGGATGGAACCCATGACTTTACATGTACAAGGCAACCATTCTACCACTGAGCTATATCCCCAGCTTAGAATGATAAGATTTATAAAAATATATAAGCTACTCCATTCATGCTCTTTTCATCAATAGGGTCAGAGAAATGAGTATAAAACCTTGAAAGAACAAATCTGCAGTAAGATGTTAGCAGATTTCAATAAAATTAGGGCTACTTGTCACTTGTAATAAGGATTGAATTACATAAGTCTCTTGGTGAGACTTATTTTTATAGCCTTCTTCACTAAGCATGGGATTTCTCTCTCCAGACTTGTGACTCCAGAGTGTAAGGGTTGAGATACTCTAGAAAATACTTAGAAAAGTGGAGGACCCTCCCAGTCCCCAGCAAGCTGAATCCATCTTCAAATTAGAATGTCTTGTGCCTGAAGTACCTTACCCAGATAAATAAATGGTATAACTCCCTCAAATACAACCCTTAAAGTAGGTGTTCTACTGAGAAAAATCATTTATTGAATATAAATTTGTATACTGAAATAAGGTCACTGGAACTTCCTATGTTGAAAGTTTAGACAAAGTTGTATTTTTTTTTTAACTCTCATTTATATTTTTGATTGTGGAAAGGATTGAATTGCACATGCTAAACCTTCACTCTACCACTGAACTACATCCACAGCCCTTTCCCTCTTAATATAAATGCTACTCTAATCATTCAGAGTTTCTCATATCCCTTTTTTCAGAGAAAGGTCACAAGTTTAATATATTTTTGCATAGCAACAGAAGCATCTGCTGCTCTAGATCATCACAACACTGCACAGTAATGCAAGTCAACCTGAAAGTTGCAAAGATTGACATGGGCTCTGTTCATAGCCATACAATTCCAGATAAATGTGAAGCCATTTTAAGAATTCTTTTTAGTGGCACAGAAAATATTTTCGCATAGACATATAAAAAGATGGAAATCAGAATAATAAAATGTATCACTTCATTAGTTTAAATAGATGAGTAATTTATTGATTGCTCAGTAATGTAATTGAGATCATTAGCTAGATCTTTGTGTGCCACCCCCCCATTCTCCCTGCCAAAACAAATGAAGTTATATCCCTTTTGTGTATCTTGCAGAAAAATTAATTCAGACAAACACAAAGTTAAAATAAAATAAATACCCTAAAAGTACCAAAAATATAGTATGTTTCTAATTTTGAAATGCAAAATAACTTTAAACAGGACATGAAAAACAGGCACAAAAATTGTGGGGGCAAAACACCTTCTAGATGAAGTTGAAATTGAAATATTTCTGAATGTTTTTAAGTAAATAAAAAAGGTATATATGTATATGTATAATAGCTTATGCAACTCTATAAAATTATATTAAATTCTTTTTTATTTGTTTAGTTATACATGGGCACAATATCTTTATTTTGTTCATTTATTTTTATGTGGTGCTGAGGATTGAACCCAGGGTCTCACACGTGTGAGGCAAGCACTCTACCACTGAGTCACAACCCCAGCCCAAAATTATATTAAACTCTATTAAAAAATGAGCCAGGGATATGAATAATTCACACTTGCAAATACACTCAAGTTATGTCTTTCAAAATTTAAAATTCTACATATTCTCTTTCTAGCAATTATATTTTAGAGATAACTTGCTATTAAAATATTTGATCAAGAATACATAGATTATGTAAAAAAATTATTATTTATGATACTAATAATAGCAACATATGGAAACACACCACGATAGATTGTAATAGTGTTTTCAAGTACTTTGGAGGATACTAGGAAGACTCTCAATTAAGAGGTATCTGGGAAGGGGAGAGGTCTGAAGTTTATAGAGCTATTTGTGTTCTTACCTATGGGATATTTTCTGCTTAAAGGAGAGGGAAGTTGAGGAAGAAGATCCAAAGTCTTCAAGACACCAATGTGCCCTATGAGTCTGCCAGATTCCTCCAGAAGGGTACATGCTAAGTAAATAGTGTTTACCTTCCTTTATCTTCATTTGAGAATGGAGGCATGGTAGTGATAAGATGTATGGTTTTGGCATGGAACTAGGATATGGATATTTAGCATACTACAATTTTTAATTGTTGGTTTGTGTCTATGGCTGTCATCATTTTTTATTTTTGTTACCTCTTGAGGCAAAGGAAAGTATCAGAAATAATAATTCATTTTCTATGGCACTTAGCTAAAGAACAATACAGAGGAAATCAGAATGCCTGGCTCTATTCTGGGTCCCCATATAAATATCTGTATGACTTTGGGTAAACTGTCTCTGAACTTCAGCTTATTTACAAGTGTCATGGGGTTTGATTACAGTCTTTCTTTAGTGTACATACATTTATTGTAGTACAGCTCATGGTGTGTTGCCCCTACTATTCTGCAATCAATTTGAAGGAAGTCAGGATATTTTTCAAAATTTTCAGGATTTGACACTGGTGGGCACATAGTTAATGCTCTGTCTGTAAATGTTTGTGACTTATGTTGATTAGTTGAATTCAAAGTCCTTGCAGAAATAACATATTAATAATGTCTCTACTATTCTACAACACTAATGATAAAAAATCATATTAGTGCCTTGGTTGAAGCTGAAAAATAAAAAAAAATTAAAATTTGGGAAATAAAAAATAAAGTGCATAGTTTTTAATTGATTCTAGAATCTGAGTACAAACACCTGTTTCATATAAAACTAAAAAGAAAATATAATAATTAAACCTGAGCAAAGTTTCTTCAGTAAGAATGTAGATACAGATATTTGATATGTAGATGGAGAAAACACCGCAGTACTAAAAGAATGTATTAATTTATAACAATGAGCTCTTTCACCTCAAAATGAAAGGAATCCTATTTTTTAAATACTATTCCAAACAGATGTTAATCAGAGCAGAAGAATATTGGGAATTGCAATTTTCACAGAACTTGTAATTCTATATAAGTGGGCCTCTTTAATAATCAAACAGGTGTTAATAAGCTTTTAAATGAATTCATCTTCTAGAGTAAGGATGTATAAAGCTCAATTGCTTTAAGTACATCACTTTTTGTGGCCATTTCAACAAGTGTATCACAAAGATCAGTTTTGAAAATAACAGATGCAGAAGGAATGATTCAAAGCAAAGGTATCCTGTGATCCCAGGGGAAAGATTTATGATGGATTTGGAGCACTTATTCCATAACCTCAGCCCTGCAAATCTGACAGTTTGGAGGATGATGGGAAGAACCCCTAGTTTTCTCTGTAGTGAATGGAGGCAATTATTCTTAGCATGCTAAACCCTTCTTTTGGCTGCTCAGACACTCTTGTCTATAAAAGGACTCTAGGAACATACGAACATTTGAAACTTCCATCTGTGAAACACAGCAAAAAATACATATCAGAGGAATGAAAAACTGAAAAACTTGTAATGAAAAGACTTGAAATAAAGATCCTTTTTTTTCCTAAGAAAACTGACTATAAAGTCTAATAATTCTAATGACCCAAAAAATATTCTTTCAAGATGTCTTTATATGACTGTGGTGAAGGCTGAGCATTGGTGCTAAATCATGACCAGTTTAAAGAATTCTGCCATTTTCTATTATGGAAGAAGGGGAGAAAATAGTATAAAATAAAAATTCTTCCTCAGTTTATTAAGAGGTAGATAAAAAATGCAAAATAAATACTTGAGTCATCTGCTACCATTTTTTAAAGAAATTATATGCTAAAATAATTTCTTTTGTAAGAAAAAAATGATGCTGAAAATCTAAGTCTGAAGCAAGATCAATGCTAAATATGAAATGACATCATGCTACCGAAAGTTCCATGCTCCTCTACCCTATATGAAATGTGGTGAGAATGTAATAAGACATCTTTGCAACCATTTACCTAGAGAAGGTAAGTCTTTTTATTCAAAATAGATCTCCAGAGCTAGAAATAATTTATGCTTATATTCTCATTTTATAGATGAGAAATCAGAGACCCAAGACTTTAAACTGTCCAAAGTTGTAGAAGCCAGTAGGAGCTTCAACTGGGCTACACCTGAATCTTAAGGCCCATGAAGAGGTTCCTGAAGAGAAATATTTCTACATCTATGTATGTTCAAACAAAAGATAAGTCATGTGTGCTTCAAATTCTTGTTTACTTAGGTACATGAAAGGAGAAGTTTGAAATCACAACAGAGTTCAGAAAATCTAGGCAGTAAACTAAATATATGTAGTATGGCTATACTGCTTTGAATTAATACTGATTGCAATAACCTCAAAGTGTTTTGTTTTGTTTTGTTTTTTTGAGAGAGGAGAGAGAGAGAGAAAGAGAGAGAGAATTTTAATATTTATTTTTTAGTTCTCGGCGGACACAACATCTTTGTTTTGCATGTGGTGCTGAGGATCGAACCCGGGCCGCACGCATGCCAGGTGAGTGCAATACCGCTTGAGCCACATCCCCAGCCCTAACCTTAAGTTTTAATAGAATCTCCACACAGTGCTCACTCCCATGCAGGTGACTCCAACTGAGAAAATAAGGTTTCATTTGCTGCATTAAAAGAGTGGGGGGAAATAACCACAGGGGAAGTTGCAATAGAGGCTCATGGAGTATCTTCAAAGAAGACATCTCACATTTTACTTATTAAATTGTAAAATATACACTACAGTCCCGTAAAGGGTCAAAATAAAGATTGTAAAATAATAACACCCCTAAATATTATGCTACTGAATGTTGAAAATGCAAAAGAGAGATAGGGATAATATTCTTTATGAGGAAAATAAGTCTTGCTCATTAATTGAAATCAATCAGAACAGATATATCCCACACACACAAGACTTGAATCATGTGCCTGTATTGTCAAGGGTGCACATGTTCAGCACCGAAGACTTAATCTACCTTCCACTATCAGAGCAGAAATTTTTAACCTGATACTCTGTTCTATTTTATTCTGTAATAATGATGTCATATATTCATTCCCCCTAGCAGAACTCACTAGTAAAGGTAGCATGAGTTCTTCTTGTCAACACTTCTGTTTGCTACCCAGGTCATTTCTGTGTTCTGTGTTGGAAGGACACATTAATAAAATTAGTACTAAGACTTATGCTATTGGACCATTCTCGAACATTAAAATTCAGAATAGTCACCAGCAAAGAAAACAATGAAATCTGAGCTTTTATATGGAAATATGAGTTGTGAATAACAAGTACAATTTTTTACATATAATGAAAAATATATTTTGACTTATTCCTCAAGTATAAATTAGTGTTTTTGAGAGTATTTCTCTTTTCCTTCAATTTTAATACAGTTCATTTACCCAGGTTTCTTGATTTATTTTTCAGAGTCAAAAGTATTTAAGTATTTGTAATTATTCAAATACACATTCATCAAGAGAACAAATGTGAAAAGTTGTTTGTGTGTGTGTGTGTGTGTGTGTGTGTGTATGTGAGTGTGTGTGTGTGTGTGTGTGTAAAAGATTTTTGCTAAATTAAATATCAAATTAAAATATTTTGGGGAATTGTGCATTTTTATAAGAAAATCATTCTTTAAAAATAATACTCAAAACACTTGGCCATATCTTACAATTAGAAGATTTGAATCTAAGTATTTCCTAGCAGAAGATCTCTTTTGGAAAAGCTGATGACTTCAGGAGCAATATGCAACAGATGAGTCAGAACCCAGCCAATAGTATTAGGGGAAACAGAGGAAATGAATGACTGCCAAAGTATAAAATATTATTAACTTGATTTGCTAGAACTTAGATGAGAAAAGAAAAACCCTCAAGTTTTTTATGAACAGTTTGCACATCCATTAAAAAGAGCAATGGCATGTCCTATAATACCACAAATATATTATCCAAAACTTATATTCTTTCTCGGAAATCTGTTTATCTTCATTTCATCCTACACCAACAAAGTCCTCACTCACAGAGATCCAAAAGATAACACTAAAACTGCCATGTACTTGTACCAAGCTTTTAATATTTCCAGGTCATAAAGGGTATCTCAGAAGCAAGGAATGAGACTAAAGTGAAATTCCCTCTTAGGGATCAGTAGACTCAAATAGGACAACATAAAATACTTCATATGTACTCCTATTAACATAATGCAACTGTCCTAATATCCACCCCCTTGCTACTCACTATTGTTTAATATCTTCGGGAAGATGTTATGATATTCTTTAAGCATGACTTAAAACTTAGTTGCCCATACGGTTCTTAATTTGACAACTTTTAAGAAAAGATCAAATAAAATTCAATGTGACTTTTGATGGCTGTGTCATATATATATATATCAAAAACACAAATGCATATATCCTCATTCATACCTGAAAATTAGCAATCATATATATTGGGAATGCTGCTTTCAATCCGTTATTCATAGAACTATTTTATCTGGTAGAAAGTAGACTTAAATAAATGTGCAAAATATAAATATTTGAAAACTAATTAGCCTAACAAAAATAGTCTGACATGAACAAAACAATATTTTGTGCCCATGAAAAATAGAGAACAGGCAAAGGAACTTATTTGACATGGAATCAATATTTATTTGTAGGAATTTATTTGTGAGAACTATGATAAAAGTGTATAAGGTTACTTAACTGTATGCTCAAATTTTCTCAGGAACATTAAATAAACATTGTATAATACTCTCTTTCTTCAATCTCAATTATTTCTTACTTTTTCACATTTCCTTATTCTTTTTTTTATTTCTGAACTTGTGAGAGACATCTTCTACCATGTATCTCCCACACATATAAAACCATAAACCTCTTCAGCATTCAACAGAGAACAGAAATGGCACATGGAAAGACATGTTTGCATGTCTTGCTATGTTTGTGAGCAACTTTTCCAGGTACATATCTATCTTTGACATCAGTGTTTGAATTGTAGGAGTGGTATTCCAGCTTGGACTAAGTGGAAACAACTATCTTGTTGCATTCTTCAAAACAAAAAGTTTTGTTCATACCATGACAATTTATATCAGGATAACATACTGATTATAACTTTAATAACTTCTCTTCATATGAGAAGTGGAGAGAAGTGTAGGCTGCAAGTGGTAGTTTCACTGGTATCCAGAGCACATGGTACTTGTTTGAGTCTAGCTACAGAGTGCTCAAGATAGATGAAGTAGGGTTCAAGAGCAAACACTGAGGAATAAACAGGGAAATTTAAAAATTAGGAGAAAACATCTAGGGGAGTATTTTTGTTTTGGTGAACACCTGGAGAAAAACTGCTTGGTTTAGGACAGGATGTAAAAAAATCACAAAGGGAATGCCCTGTTTAATTAACCACAAAACTTTCGTTCAATATAGTCATACTGTACTAGATAAGATGGTAGTAGATTTATCAGAATCATCATTTAAATTGTTTTAATAAAACCATTTACTAATATTGTATGTCAAATGGGAGTGGCAAAGACATAATAATAAATCATTTTTCTACTAAAAATTACACATTTCCATGGAGTCCTCAGAGTCTAAGTAAAGATTGTTATTAGCAAGTATGTAAGTCCTATGCCACCCTGAAGGGCAATCTACTAGTAGGAACCAATTTTTACTTTATACCAGGGAAACATATTTAAATGATAGTAGTCTTCCCAAGTGTGGAATTTCTGCTTTTTGCCAGGGAAATATATTTAAGTATTAATAGTCTTTCCAAGTGTGTTGAAGGTTTTTGAACTTCATCCTGAAGGTGAAATCAGGTGAGAGGAGCAAGTAGACACCTGGTGAACAGAAGTTACCATGAGGATGTAACATCTCAAGTCAGACTGAATCCCCAGTGCTGTCAGTGATTCTGATTTTTTAAAGCTGAATAAACATTGCAGAGGTAGCCTTTAATGTCCCATGACTATTTTAGAAGCTATTAATGATTGGCATGAAATAGTTTACGAGACATAATTTGTTGTGCCCCCTTCCTTAGCAATAAATTTAAATCCTTTCAATTCCAGGTAATTGTATACAATTATTTTTGATCTCCAGACCTATGTGTGAAGAAAAGAGGTTATGTTTAACTAATTAGATGTTGTAGAAATGACACTCATTGGGCCTGTTGGTGGCATTTAAATTAGTATAGCTCTTAAAAAGTAAAAAAGAAACAGCATAGGAAGACTTCCACTATGAAAGGCAGAAAGAGCCAAACACACAGGAAGTGGGTGTTGTTTCAGGTCTAAAAAGCACTGTAAGAGTTGACCATAATTAACTGAATAATGCATCAAAATAAAAGCACCTAGGACATTGAATCTTTTTTACTTACCGACTTTTAAGATTAAAGAACTAAAAGTATTATAAGAATACTATTCATTTTTCAACTTGAAAGTTGACCTATTTTAATTTTGATATGTATTCTGTGTTTTTTCCCCCCAATTCATTACTTGGCTCACCTATTGAAATTTGCTTTATGTTTAATAGCTGAATATTATTAATATTATTTTAGTATAAATTTTCCCAAGGCCTTTATGAGATGGGGGAATACCCTAACTGCTATGCCAAACAAATAAATAGCACCCCAGATTATTTGGTGAGGGTCAGAAGGGAATTATTTCAAATTCAAACATAAAATTTCTAAAATGTATTTTTGGAAACAAAGCTCTAGACTTCAGGATCACCCACCACTGTAGTAGTGGTTCTCCCAAGAACCATTTGATTATTTGGGGAAGGGCTCTATGCTGTTGTAACAAAACAACCTCTGCCTGTTGTTGCCTTGAATTGGGTATGTAATTCGGAACTCCATGGCATCTGTATTTCATCAGACTTGGGAGTCTGCATGATTCAGTCTTGCACAATTGTGGTTCTGGCATCTCCAACTGTCTACTCCACTTCAACCCCCTCTTATGAGGAAGAGAGCCAACAGAAGTGCACAGGGGCTTTTTACTGCCTCTACACAGAAATGATACACTTCACTTCCATTTTTTCCATGGCCAGAAGGAATCCCACGGCCCCACCTAACTCAAGGTGGAAGGAACATAAAATCTCCTGCAGGTGCAACAAAGAAAGGGAACTTAGATATCTTGATAACACACTGATTGCCTCTCTCCTAACATCCTTATGATTTCGAATGGCCTGCTATCTAAGCCAGATACATGGCCTTAAGCAAATGCTAATAATTTTATTCAAAAGCAAATTAAAAAAATGATAATAAGTAAATAAAAGCAACAAATTGTGCAGAGGACATAAAAAGAAGGCCTCTGAAGTCAGGCTCACGTCCTGTCACTTTTATCTTACCCAACATCTATCCGAATGTTTGTACAAAATAACTACTTAATAAATATTGAGAAAATGAACACTGAATCCATGAGAATATGATTCCATCCTTTGGTCTCTAAACACATGATTTATGTTCATACCATGACAATTTACATGAGGAAAACATACTGATAATAACTTTAATCACTGTGTATTACTTTAACATTTTCAAAGTATTTTCATATTTATGTTTAGATACGTGAGATAGGCATATGTGAGGGGTTAATTCTCTCTAATTCATTCACACAATATAGGAACCTTAGCAAGGAGAGGATAACATAACACCAAACATTTACATATTCATCCATCCATCCATCCATCCATTCTTGCAGTGCCATGAATCAGACCCAGGGTCTGTGCATATCAAGTAACACTCTGGCACTGACCAAGTCCCAGCATCTAAACATTTGGTTTTTGAGGGGAGAGTACTTAATAGCATCAGGATAGTTTGGCTTTACTCCATTTTTTCAGCTCCATAGGTGGGAAATAGCACTTAATTCTTAACAAATGCAATCAATGCTAGATGTGAATAATCTGTATTAATCTGAAAGAAATTTTGGAACTAATGATAGCCACATGAAGGTAATTTGGAATTTACCTATAATAAAAAACTCAGGATGGCAAAATTACATAAAATTTGCAATGAAAAACTAATAACATGCTCTCCCTCCCTACCCCACTTTGAGTCACCCCCTTTATATCAGAGAAAACATTCAACATTTGTTTTTTGGGGATTGGCTAACTTCATTTAGCATAATCTTCTCTAATGCCATCCATTTACCTGCAAATGCCATGATTTCGTTCTTTTTAGTGCTGAGTGATATTCCATTGCGTATAAATGCCCCCATTTTTTAATCCATTCATAATGCATTCCACTATTGTCATGTATGTAAAAAAAAACTGAGAACATGAATGAGAAAATGAAATTTCCATTAATCACCATTTTCAACTATAGAAGGAGTACATGGGCTATTTCCCTTCATTTATTAATTTATTATTGATATTAATTTACGTATGTACAAGATATATGTATATATGTGTATGTATATATATATATATATATACAAATCTTCAAAATTTGAACCCAGGATGTGACAAACGTTTTCTTAGATTTAAAAATAAGCAGACTTGTTTTTCTAATAACTATACAAGAGATTAATGTATCAACAGATCTAAGGACCATAGAAAGGGGTTATTACTCAAACATATGTACAACTGGGTTTTATTAAAAACCTTCTGGAGTAATGGCATCTCAGTATACTCTTTGAATCCAAGGGTTAAATTGAAATCTAAGCATCTTGATTGTTAACCAAATGATTCCAAATGAATAAATTAACCTCTCTCACCCTTAGATTCCTCTTCTCATAGATGGTACAAAATGTCCTCTCAAAGTGCCACTGGAAGGCTAACATGAGACTATATGGATAAAGCATCTAGCTTTGCACCGGAGATGCAAGGAATACTTGAAATTTTGAATTCCCTCCAACTGTACATCACTACACATATGTTATTATTTTGACCTCTTTAAAGGTCCAAACTCCAGGTGCAGAAAATGAAATTTATGAATTGGAACAAATTGTTGCAATTACACACACAGATACAAACTCAGTGAATCATAAGCATTAAATATGTGACTTTATATAAGTGAAAAAATGCTGCAATAAGCTTTTCTGTAAATATTTTACCTTCTATGTGGATGATGTTAGTTTTTTTCTATTGAAATAAATTTTTATTGCTAGCAGTTAGTTCCACAGTAAATATTACTTTTTAGCTTGAGAATTATATGATAGCTGAATAGAATATATTTTAACATATCTAAGTTGTAATATTAGTTTGCATATTATCTTTTTATATTTCCGTATTACTCTGGTTTGAATTTTACATGCATTTTCTTTTGAATTCCACTATAAAACAGCTTTCTGAGACATGTCGTAATAATTCAGATTCAGGATAAGTTGGGGCAATACTTCCTTACACCTTACATAGGAGAGGTAGGGAAGCTTATAAGAAACATGGCATAAGTGTTAAGTACTGTCATAGAATCAATCACCTTCCAGTTTTATTAAACATGGATGAGAAATGAAATAAATTGGGAGATGGAAGAAGATCCAGAAGATTTTTATGTTAATCTAAGACTGAAGAGCACCCTGACAATTTAAATAAAGAGGGTGAAATTTAGGAGAAGGACATCTACAGGAGGAAGGCCCAAATCTAACTCAAGCAACTGAGAAAAAGTTTTAGGATAGGAGAAGTACATAGTAACTCTAGAATTTGTAATGCTGTGAGAGACAAAATCTCCACTACATGAAAGATACTACTGTCCCAGTAAAGGTTTAAGCAAAACTTCCCATTTGCAGAACATGCTGGTAGAAATTGGAGGCTAATTCAAATTCTTATCTTGAGAGTAAATCTGGGAATCTGATTAGGACTTTTAGAAATTGTTAAGGAAAGTACCATTTCAAGTTTGTTTTGACCCTATTTATGGCTATATGTGGACTATGGAACTCATCATCATTAGTAGATGTTTCTTTGGGGGGATTTTTTTTTTTTTTTTTTTGTGTGTGTGTGTGTGTGTAACTCTAACCCAAGGTAATACAAATTGATACTCATTACAAGTAAAAGTCTGCAGAATGAAGGAACGACCTATGCTATACAATGAAGAGAATTTTGTCTCCACTGTGAACTGGGTAAACTTCATGAGGAATATTTTAATATTGACTTATTCTTCATTTCTTTTTCAGGGCTTAAATGGAAGAGGCAAGGCAACCAAAAAGCATATTAAAGAGGATCCCCTGAGAAGGATGCAGACCCCAATGATACAGTGGTACATAATGTTAAGGAGAGAGACCAAGTACAATCCCCTATGGGAAAGGCATGGCCCAGTGACTTTTTGGAGATCAGATGCATAAATTTAAGAATTCCTTTTATGTGTTGTAATTCTCATTCATATTTTCTCTCTCTCTCTCTCTCTCTCTCTCTCTCTCTCTCTCTCTCTCTCTCTCATACTTGGAATTGAACCCAGGGGCAATTTACCCTGGCTCATTTACTCATTTTCCACTGAGCTATATCCCCAGTCATTTTAATTTTATATTTTAAGACAGGGTCTTACTGAGAGTCTCACCAAGTTTCTGGAATTTGTGTTCCTCCTGCCTCAGCCTCCCTCCCAAGTTACTGAGATTACAAGCTTGCACTACCATGCCCCACAGTATAATTTTCTTTGTAAACAAAGTCTAAAGTCTTCAATAACGTTTGTTAAAAATGGCAGTCTACTATCAAATGTGCTGTTATTTTCAAGAATGGGAAGAGCATGGGAGAGTCATAATAAAATGATTGTAAGATGTTGATGCAGAGACCCTGAGAAGCATTTGGGAGTAGGAGAAAATGAACAATCATGAAGAGATGCCAATTTCCCACTACTTTCCCTCTAACCTGGCAACATCCAATATTACTGGGGGTGGAGGGGGCAAGACTGTCCTGCAATCTATCAGGTTGAAATTCATAGTATTTCTGGTTCATATTATAGATGGGGTCACCCCACAGTCAGGAAAGACTAAAAAGGAATCTATACCAGAGTCGTCTTTAGTATATTGACTAAGGTAAAGTATAAGGTTTGTAATTTGAAGAGATTCAGAACATAGTAAGATCCTATTCTGTGAATTTCAATGTCAGCAATATTTTAATATTTGGAAGAAAAAAAAAGGAGTGGGTAGAGTCCATCATGAATACCACAACACCGTATGGAAACAAATATGAAACAACAAAGAATCCATGTGTCAACACCTATCTTTTTAATCAAACAATGCAACTTTGCCATGCCCAAAATGCAGGTGCTGGGTGAATGTTATAAGAATTTTACGAAGTTTCTTTTATGAAGTAAAAGAGCCACTTCTAGATTTGTAATATTCAAATTGAAAGACTTTAAAGTTTTGCATTATTATATCTGCCACTTTGTGATTTTATCTTGCTTTTACATTTGATTATTAGAAAACATTTCAAATTGATACTTTCTGCATCATACCCACATAGTTCTCTTTCCTATCTCTGACTCTTTAAGTAGGGAGTTTTTTTTTTTTTTCTTTAAGAAACAAATGCTACCCTTGTTTAAAGTGTTCTCTTGATCCATGAACTTGAATCTTTAAGAAGATCTGGATTTACTAGATCATCTGACTTGGGTTAAGATATAATTGGCCTTATGAGATTTAACCTCAGGGGATGAAAATGAGGAAAGAATTAAGAAAAAGGATTTAAGTCTTGAGATAGGAAGAAAAACTACCCTTCAACTTTAGTGGCAAAGGAATAAAAAATATAAAAAGGCTAACAGCACTACAAATATACACATATACACATACACACACACACACACTCACACATATATATTATATAAAATATTTATACAGATAAAATTTAAAAAAATACTTACCAGATATTTGAAGTCACCAGATGATCCAGGAGTCCAAGCCTGATAAAAAGCATATCAAAGACAAAGAAAAAAACAACATGTTTTAGTTGTCAGGGTAAGAAAGCAGACAATATTACATTGCTAATGATTATAAAAGTCACACAGTTGTGAAATAATTTAGGAAATCAGTTTCCTAGCTAAATTGTATTTTTCATTTAAAAGGTATTTTAATATTTAGGCTCATAGTTTGCCATTATAACAAGGAAAATATAGTCTAGCTCCTGAAAGGATTATTCTGATTATTCAGGTAACCATAAAAATTATTCAGTTAATTCTCTCATTCTCAGAATTAGGGAGCATATTATTAAATGCATTTAAGTTCTCCAATATTTAGTACATAAATTTAATCTTCTTATGAGCTAAGTAGACCAAAGCTTCATTTAAAAAAAAAAATAACTTTTCCTATTTTAGGTCTTTGCTGGATAGCAGACAGTAATTAGTTGTACTTTGATGAATTTGTGAAAAGTAAATTCATGAAAGATATAATGATAAAAATAAAAGGCTTTTAA
This sequence comes from Callospermophilus lateralis, assembly GCF_048772815.1. Classification (NCBI taxonomy): domain Eukaryota; kingdom Metazoa; phylum Chordata; class Mammalia; order Rodentia; family Sciuridae; genus Callospermophilus; species Callospermophilus lateralis. The sequence goes on along the minus strand of NC_135306.1, from coordinate 58,510,388 downwards.
TTTCCAAATGATATTAAAATGCAGCCTCTATTTTTTAAAGGTGTTTGAAGTTCAAATGAAAGGCAATATCTGAGCAGCTCAAATTCTCAAGAGAAGGCCCAGCTCCTGCCATGGGATGCAAAGGTTTTATAAATGTTGTCCTGTATAAAGGCAATGGCAAACATTGTGAGGCCTTTTGTAAATATGACTTTCCTGCCTCTGTGTTTGAGCAGAAATATTGAACTTCTAACCATTATTATTATAAAACAAAGGAGATTATTTTTAAACATTTGATGGTAGCCTTTTCCTTTTGCCTTGGGAATCAAGTTTGAAATTACATACTGCATGAGTATTAAAACACATATCATTCTTTGAAACAGAATGAAAAATAAATGTGAGAAGGAGTTAATATTGATTTTATATGTGCATATGAATGTGGGTCTGCATCTTATTGTCAGAAAGTTTAAATAAGCTTATTTCTGTCTGGCCAGAATAATCTCCATAATGCTGGACCATTAATTGGTAACAAATTGCCAGGAATGAAGCTATTAAAATTCCTTCTGTAATGCCTAAAATTATTTGAGGGGACAAATGGTTCACTGGGGAAAAGCAAATAATGGGATCTTGTATTTTAAGAGAGTTCTCTGAATCTCTAGCTTGGCTTTAAAGGTGTAGAGGGGATGGTGTGACTCCTTAAGTCTCAGTCTGCTCCTGAGAGCCATAGAAAATCTCTTGGAAAGTTTTCTTTTAATTTTATATTTTAAGCTAGTTATATGTTGTGAGTTAGAAACTGCAAAAGAAACAAAAGGACAAATATGTATAGAGTTCAGGAAATCATCACAAAACTCCTACCAGGTAAAGAACTAGATTATGATTGACACATAGAAGCCTGTGGCTTGCTCTGTCACAGTCTGTAAGACTCAGATGATGGGAAGGGATTTGGAGGCACACTGTACTAATGCCACCTGTTCATCATAATTTCATATGACATACTGAGTATGCATTTCCAGGGAGGCACAACCCTTAGGAATAACACACAATGCCACTTGAACATGTTGTTCCTGTAATTTTATTCAATAATTATACATACTTTCCAAAATTTCCAGACTTTTTGTTATAGTTTTATTTTGCCTTACTCTTAAAACTTATATGATTGGAATCATTTGATTTGCATCTCTGTGTGTTTGTGTGTGTCTAGTTTCTTTTCCTTAACATCATATTTATAAGATTCATCAGTTTGAATGAATTCATCGGTTTGAATTCAACTTAGTTTGCACCACTTTGTAGCAATTCATTGGATAAATACTTCAAAATTTTATATTCTATCCACTATAGTAGATATGTAGATATTCCCATTTTTTTGTTATTATGAACTATTCTACAATGAGCATCCTCATAAGTGTGTGCACGCACGCGCACGTATATTTCTTTTGGACATTTCCTATGTGTAAAATTATTAGATCAGAAAATGTACATATGCTCTACATCAGCAAATAATGCAATAGTGTATAAGACTTGCCATTGCTGAGTTTCCATTGTTTCAAACTTCACTAGAAATTGTTTTTATTTGGCTTAAATTAAGCTATCAGTTTACGGGGTAGTGGAATATTATTGTATTTGTAATTTACATTTCTTTGATTACTAATATTTTAGTAGATTTTCATATACTTAATAGTATATATGTATGCATGATTGTTTATTTTGCAGTTCTGGGGACCAAACTCAGTGCCTCACACATCCTAGTCAAGTGCTATGCCACTGATCACATCTACAGCCACAGACACACACTACATATTCTAGATGCGAGTTCTTTGTTGGTGACAAGTTTTAAAAATTCACTTCCTAATCATGGTTTACCCTTTTACTCACTTACGGTGCTTAATGTTGAACATTAATTCTTAATTTTAGTGTAATCAAACAATCATCTTGTTCTGTATGTTTATTTTGTCTCCTATTTATTACATTAATTAATCAAATTCTCTATTATTTCTAAAAGGCTGTTTATATATTATGATGCTTTTGCCTTTTACATATAATCCAAAAAGTCTACCTGAAACTGATAATTTTAGTGTTCTGAGGTAAAATTTCATTATTTCAATATTGAATATTTTCAATATTCAAATATTTTCAATATTTCATTATTTAAGACAAATACTACACTTTCCTTACTTCTCTACAATGCTAATTCTGCCTAAACTAAGCTTTCATAGAAGCTTGGTTTTTCTTTTTAGGCCTTGATATATCCCGTTAAACTTTTTGCCATTATCACACTGTCTCATATAATATAACTTTACAATACCTATCTTCCTACTCAAAGGAGTATTTGAGTATTATTTTCATTTTACTGAGATATAAATTATATAACACAAAATACATTGTTTTAAATTGTGTATTTTGGTGATTGTTGTATGGTTATGTGAGCATCATCATTAATTTCAAAATATCTTCAACACCTCAAAGAGGAATACACATATTTGCAGTCAATTTTAAATCCCTAACATCTTCTCCTGGCAATCCCTGGTCTACGTTCTTTATGGGTTTACCTATTCTACATATTTAATATAAATGGAATCATACTCTATGTTTCCTTTTGTGTCTGGTTTATTTAACATAATATTTTCAGGACCTATCAGTGTTGTATGAAAAAGTATTTAATTCTATTTTGTGGTTAAACACTATTCTGTTGTGTGGATATACTATATTTGTTTATCCATTCATTAGCAAAGGGATTCTTTAGTTGTTTTATGAATAAAGCTATTATGAACATACCCTTATGAGTTCTTGTATATACCTATGCTTTTGCTTCTTTTGGATATATTCCCAGAAGAATTTCTAGATCCTATGGTAATTGGGGGTTTAACTATTTGAAGAAAAATCAAATGTTTTCTACAGTGGTGTGCAGCTTTTACATTTTATGTTTTCCTAAGGAAAAGTGAATGTATTTTATGCAATTATTAGATATTTGAATACCTTCTTTGAAGAAATAAGTATTTAAATATTTTGTCAATATGTTGTTGTTATTTTATTATTATTTTGCAATACTGAGCATGGAACCCAGGGCCTCACTCATGCTAGTCTAATAATATATCACCAGGTTCTGCTCCCAACTCCATTGTCAATTTTTAATTGGGTTGATAGATATTGCTTAATTTTAAGTGTTCTTTATGTACTCTGAATATTAGTCCCCTATCAGACACATAGTTTGCAAATATTCTCTCTCATTCTCTGTGTTCTGTTTTCACTCTATTGACTAGTTTATTTATTGCAATACTGCAGAATTTTCTTTGTAGAGATTTCATACTTTTTAGTATACATACTCATTATTTTATGTTACTAGATACAGCATTTTTATTTGGTTTATTACTTGTATATAGAGATGTAACTGATTTTCTGTTGACTTATGCTGAGATATTTGAATAATATCATATATTAATATGAATAATTTACCTATGTATTCTCTTCAGTTTACTTTATGAATTCTCACTTTATATATGAAGGATGATATTTTTTACATATTCTACTCAAATTCTTGAACTTTAAAACCTATCAGCCTATATATATGTGTATATGCATGCATTTGTGTATATACTCTTGTACATATACATGATGTATTTTGTTATTGCACTGACCAAGATTGTCAGTGTAATATTGAGTACAAGTGGTCAGTTGCATCATAATTTATCACCACTGTTAGTTTAATCAAAGATCCAATTTTGATTTTGTTCATTCTATTGTAGATACATGTACAATATGTTTTCATTATATAAGTTTCAATATTTATCTTATTTTTCTATACTTTGGTTAAATGTGCTTTTTACCTAATTTCTTGAGGTGGATGCTTGTATTGATTTTCTGCCTTTTTCTTTACTTATACCCATATTTAACATACAGATTTTACCCTAATATTGGCTTGAACTTAGCATTTTAATTTTACCTATTTATAAATACTTTCAAGTGGTTGTTTTACTCTTTATTCTAAATATGTGTATATTTTTAAGTGTTCTAATATCTGGAAAAATTTCAGCTGAATTTGCTTACAAAGCACTTACTATAGGTGATGCCAAAGCTCTAAAACATATTGAAATTTGCCTTATGATCAGCATCCAGTAAATTTTTATAAATGATCAGTGCATTCTTGAAACAATATAATCTGCACCTGCATGGTTTGTTCTCTATACATAAACTGTATTGAATATGCTAATCTTGTCTATTAGAGGATATTAGAAGGTGCATATTATAATGTCTCATCATGATTATGGGTTTGTCTTTTTTTCTCTTACCTTTACCTCCATCTTTTATATTTTGTAGGCTATGTTAAAAAATACACACCACTTTGGAATTTTTATAACCTCTTATTCAATAGAAACTGTTGTCTTTTAAAGTGGTTACATTTTACCTCTAATAGAACTTTTGTTTCTAAGTTGATTTTGTGTGCAATGAATAGAACTGTACCAGTGTTTCATCGATTTCTCTATAAAAGCAAACAATTTTAGTAGAAAGAAATACATACATGGGCTGTCAGCTCACAAGTAGAAGTTATCAACTTTTACAAAGAAGGTTTTAACTAGGTGAATATATATATTATCCGAAACAGGGAAAATCATGTGTGAAACCATATAGATAGCAATACATTCTCGGAACTGGAATTTGAAGTTTATATTGGAAACTGATGTGTCTAACTACTGATGATAAAGTTGAGAACAAATTTGAAATCCTTAACAATGGGAAGACTTTGGTAGTTAGAAATTTGAAGATAAATGACAGAGAATATTTTGGACAATTGGGTGATGATTTCCTTGATTAAAAGGGAAATAATGTCAGGAGATGGTGGAGTGAGTTTGAGAACAGTGTAGCTTCTCGAATTAGCTAGTACTAAGAGCCAACTAGATACACAGATTCTGAGCTCAATAGAAAGTTACATACTGGAGGTACAGATGTAGGATTTACCATTATTTTAGTGATAGCATATGGGGAAATATCTCAACTATAATGTCTACTGGATAGTTAGGGGATCATCAACATTTCATGACCAGATAGCAAAAATGCAATAACCAAAACTGGTCAAGAAACTTAAGAGATGTGGAAGCCAGAGTCACATTCATACAGACCAACAGCATGTTCTTTAGAGTATGAACACAGGAATGTGAAATTCATTATTGCATTTAGAAAGACACAATTAGACAAAATGCTGAAATTTGAAGCTTATTGCTTTGATGTTGAGGTCTTCAAAAAGCCCAACCCATGTTGTCAGTGCTGAAAAAACTGGAAGACTTATAAGAACATGGTATCTGTCTCTCCATTATATTCTCACAAATACGTAACATGGGCTTTCTAATATAGTTGCTTGAATTGGTTTCCACTTGAATTGGGTCTACAAGTATAAACTCTGTTCACTTTGGGCATTTTCAGTCTTTGGTCTTCAGGGCTCATATTTGAAGCAGAAATGTCTACTCATGGACCTGTTAGTCTGGTACTTCAGGTGCCTCATATCCTACAGTTCCAACTGTAACCAAGTACCATGTTCAGGTCCAGACTCCTGAACAAGTAATGGAGACATGTTACTTCTCCAAACAAGGCCCCTAGAGTTAACAACTGTGAAAACCAAATTACTTCACTCTGACCTAAAATGATTAGTAGAGTAAGTTAGAAATATATCAAGGGAGTTCATTTCCATAACCCTCAGAAAAAGTAAGCTCCCAAGGTTGATAATCCTGCAAATAAACATATTCTTGGTCATTTAAACTCTGCCAGAGATCTAAGTCTGAAACATCATTTTTTTAAAAAGAATCTAAATCTCTGATTTTTGTCATATTTGCTTATAGTGATCATAATCACCATCTCTTCAGCTTGTTTTCACTAATAAAATAACTCCAGTAATCAGTGCCACTTATTTGCAATATCTGCATATATTTCTGCTTGAGACACCATAATAAATCCCTTGGAAACTTAATTCTATGTGCAAGTTCCTCTAGGTAATTCATCTGCTAGTTTTCCTTTCTGCTGTTTAGCCAGAATACAATTGCATGCCTAGCATTGTACCTTGAGAGCTGTCAAAGCCTCATGTGGATTTCAGGGTATGTTTTCACTGGGCTACATCTCCTTATCATCTGCTATGAAACATTACCTGTGCTGTATGAAAAATAATGCGGAAAAGCCTGTTGGTGTGTTCATTTGTTTTACAGATTAAGTTGAGATTACATTTTTTGGGGGGGTTGCAAGTATATATATATTTTCCTACTGTATGGGATTAAGTTCTTTAAAATTTTTAAACATTTTCATTTCCATAAAGTATAAATGCAGATATTTGAAGGAACTAGGCACATGGAGAAAAATTACTAAAGTTTTGGTGTTCAGAGTCTTTAGAGAGTTATACAAAGTGATTCATAAACACCAAAGAGATTTTCAATTAGTTGGTGTCCTTGGTGACTCAGCAGGTGATGAAACAGAAATTCTTTCAAAGAACACTTTACATTTGCAGCATTAACCTGCTATTTTCTTGAGTGATTCCTAAGAAGCTAATTGTTTAGTTCTTGCTTTCAACAACAAGAGGGTAGTATGGTAAACAGATCTTGTTCTATCTCTTGTTTTTCTTTGTACATAGTAGAGTTAAAAAATTATATACATACATATGTATAAATTATATATTACATATACATGTAATATATATTTATATATCATATCTATATGATATATAAATTCAGATCAATCCTGAATCAGGGAAGAAAAATGCATTTTGTTTGCTTACTCTCCTTTCTTTTCCCAAGCCTAGTTCTGAGAATTAGGTGGTAGGCCAAAAACAAGGAAATATAATTCTATTTCTAAGGCTTTGAATGCCTGTTACAAGTTATTTTGTAAATCAAATGAAAAAGTAGCTTGAGAAGCTAGAATGTAATATAATTGCATCCAGTCAAAGAATGAGTTATATTTTTATTTATTTGTCATATAAAGTTTGTATGTGCCAGGCCCAACTTATTTTGTACTTATCAACTTTGGAAGTTTCATGTTATAATTACCCTATTTTACGGAAAGGATACTAAATAAAACAGAGTTGTTGGCCACTCTGTTCATGTTCACACAGGAAACAAGCAACAGAACCACAATCTAAACCCCACAAATCTGGCTCCAGTGTCTCTGCCTTTAGCCATTGCACAATTCAGTCTCCCCAGTGGTTTTATAAACAATAACAAAGGAAGCTTTGTACTATATGACAACAAATGAAAATATGTCATAAAGAAAGAAAACTTCAACAACACAATCACAATAAGCTTGCATAGGCAATTTTTTTTAAGATCCCTCTTACCAGAGGCCAATATGTTGAGATGGATTGTGCTTTCCACTGGTTACCCAAACAGAACATGGAGCTTCCTTACAAATTATCTGAATCTCTCAACCAGGTGGCAAAAAAAGCACATAGCGCTTAAAAGCTTGCATTCAGAAAGTGCACTCTCTGTCATGTATAACTAATTAAAACAAATTAAAAAACATTTTTTTAAAAGCTTGCATTTGATGTCAGCCAAAGTGGATTTCTGATGCCCTTTCTCTTATTACCTTTGGTGAGTTACTTAATCCTTTCAACAATTAACTTCACAACCTAATAAAGAAGGTACTGTCCTTATCATCATTTACAAATGATAAAATTGAGTCACAGGAATGTTTAATATCTTGCTCAAGGTCACATGGCATGGTGGCATCACTGGATTTCCTATCCTATTGGTCTGGCTCCAGTTCAAAACTCATTGAGTCATCCTGAGGTTTAAAGGAGGGGTACCTTCTTTGGCATCCCTCAGTCAAATAAGTATTTTGCATTTGAAGTCTTTGCACATCTTCTGTAGAGAACTTGCAATATTTATAATGCTTTATTTGGTTGAGAAGAGATTTAATAAAGCCAGGTGTGATGTTTCATGCCTGTAATATCAGTGACTCAGGAGATTGAGATAGCCAAATCACAAGTTTGAGATCAGCTTGGCAACTTAGAAAGACCATCAAAATGAAATATGAAAAGAGCAGGAATGTAACTCAGCAATAAAGTGCCCCCTGGATTCAAATTTTAGTACTACAAAGAAAAAAAGAAGAAATTTGATGAAATTTTTGCCCTTCAACTATAATTGAAGGTTTAGAAAACAGTGCCATTGTTATTTTGACTCCTATAACAACAACTAAAGATAATGCCTGACATGCAGGTCATTTAGCACATGTGTGCTAAATAGAGAGTAAATGAATTGAGGTGGAGGTAGGGCAAAAATATAAAGCTTCTAGTCTGGTGTTATGGTTTCAAAGTGGTTTGATCTCCATAGATTCATGTGTTGAAGGCTTGGTCCTCAGTGTGGTGGTGGAAACTTAGGTCATTGAGGGTTGTGGGAAGCTACTCGTGAATTACTTGAGGGTCTTCTCTCTGTATGGCAGTCAGGGAGATTTTAGGTTTAACCTTGGGAACTGTTCCCATGCTCTCTCAACCAATAGATTGCCCAAGGTACAATATATTTATCTCTGTGCTGTGCTACTAGGAAGATCCCTCACAGTAGCTCCAGAGATGGATGGGTGTAACCTGTTAGGAACTGGACAATCCACCTTAACATTTTTTGGTGAAGAACATTCTATGGAAGGCCTTTGATGCTTCCTGAAATAAATAAAGCAAGTGGGCTCCATTTTCCTTTTTAGTATAGAAGCTTGATCCCTATCATGGGCTAGCCTGTCCCACCCCTGCTTTCTGAAAATATTTTCTGTGTCCTGTGGTTTGCTCATTATTCTATTTTGCTTAACTTTTATTTCTCAGCCAGCCCATTCAACCAAGAGGGACCCCCATTCCCAATGACTGCATGGAATGCAGGAGAGAGAGTGTACTGTACCAGGAAGGGATTAGGAAAGTTTTTTGGGGACCCTTGGTCAGTTCTCTCAAGAATGTGCTCTTAAAAGCAGAAACTCCACCAGTGAGTCATATGCTGGCTTCCTGTCTGACAATCTAATCTCTCACTCTTGCATGCATTCCTACTATGGGGTCATGAGTCCCTCACCAGAGTTGAACTAATGCTAGCACCATGCCCTGGAACCTCTATAACTATAAGCTAAATAAACTTCTTTATAAGCAGACTCCTTCCCTCAGGTGTTTCATTATAGCAATGAAAAATGGACCAACATATCTGGTGTACTTTATAGTTACTAAGTACTCAATAAATACTATTTTTGCAATATTATAAATACTATTTTTGCAATATTATAAACTACATCATCAATAGTTTTTGTGTGAGTATTCCAGCAACTTAAATATCAACAATTTTACAACTTTAAACATGTTCTTGAAAATCATTTGATGCAGTCACAAAGCAGCACTGCAACTTCAAAAATTTACAGAAAATATTTCCTTGCAGCTTATTTCCATAATCAGTAAGCCAAATAAAAGACCTGAAATTGATTTTGATTGAATGTATTTTTTCTCTTTTCATCTATATTGATGTATAATTGACAAATAAAGAGGTGTATATATTCAAGATATACAATGAAATGCTATATTATATAGTGTGAAATTATTACAATAAGATTAATCAACATACATCACTTCATATAGTTAAAATTGTGTGTATGTGTGTATGGTAAGGATATAAGACCAACTGTCTCAGTAAATTTCAAGCATACAAACAGTACTATTAAATATGGTAACCATGTTGTCCATTTAATCCACAGAATTTTTCCACCTCACAGCTGAAGGATTATATCCTTTCAAGAATATCTCCACTTTTCCCCTTAACAACCAGTTTTTGGAAAGGTTAATTTATCATCTGCTTATGTAAATTAAAGTTCTGTAGGTTCCACAGGTAAATGAGATCATACAATATTCTTTGTTTTTTTTTTTTTTTTGAGCATTGTCTATTTCACATAGAATAATATCTTCCAGTTTTATCTGTTTTGCAGATGGTAGATTCTTTTAATGGTTAAATAATACACAAGCGTGTGTGTGCACACACACACAATTTCTTATTCATTTATTTGTAGATATATACTTTGTTGCCATATCATGTATTTTTGCAATAGTGACACAAAAATATGGCAGTAAAGGTATCTTTTGAGATACTGATTCTACCTCCTCAGTATATATGTCAAGAAGTGGGCTTGCTGGTTCATATAATTCTACCTTTAATTTTCCACTGCACCAATTTATGTTCCCACCAATAGCATGTAATGCTTTACACCCCACAAAAGTTTACTGCCTTTTTGATAGTAGTCTTCCTATCATGTGTGTGGTAATAACTAATTGTGGTTCTACTTTGAATTTTCCTGAAGATTGGTGATGTTGAGTACCTTTCATATACCATTTGACCATGTGCACGTCTTTAAAACAATCTCTGGACAGTTCCTTTGCCATTTTTTTAATCAGGGTAGTTAGGTTTTGCTACTGAGTTTTATGAGTTTCCTATATATTTGGGGTATTATCGCCTTACTAAATATGCAATATGAAAATATTTTCTCTCATTCCATAGACTGCCTATTTACTTTGTTGCTTGTTTCCTTTGATGTGAAGAAGTTTCAGTGTAATTTTCTTTTACTTGCTTATTATTGCTTTTGTTTTCTGTAACTTGGGGTTATATCCAAAAAAAATTATTGCCAAAACCAAAAACAAGGAGTTTTCCCCTATGTTTTCTTCTAGAAATCTTAGAGTTTCAGGCCTAGTTTAAGTCTTGAATCCATTTTGATCTGTTTCTTATTTATGATTCAAGATAAGGTCCACTTTCATCCCTTTTCATGTTAACATCAGTTTTCCCAACATCATTTGTTGAGGAGACTATTTTTTCCTCATTGTGTATTCTTGGTTACCTTGTATAAAGTACCTGACCATGTATGTGTTGATTCATTTCTGGGTTCTTTATTATATTCCATTGGTTTATGTGCATTTTAAAAAAATGCTAGTACCAATTTCTTATTACCATAATTTCATAGATTTTGAAACCAGGAATTGTGATGCCCATAGCTTTGTTCTTTTTGCTTAATATTACTTTGGCTATTCAGGAACTTTTGTGACTTTATACAGATTTTAGGATTATTTTTCCTATTTTTGTGAAATAATAAAACTTTTGATGGCAATTGCATTGAATCTATACATTTTATAAAAACAATATTTTAAAATAGTTAAAAATATTTAGTATGAAGATTTCAACAATATTGATTCTTCTAATTCATGAAAGCAGGATATCTTTCCATTTAGTTGTATTTTCTTGCTTTCTTTTATCAGTGTCATATTTCTCAGTGTATAGATACAAGAAATATATTTTTTATGAGGTAATATTAATTGTAGAAATTAGTAATTTTTCTACCAATAGGTGATGCTCAAGATAAATTGGCAACCTGTGATTAGTGATAGTAGCACTGAATATCAACAGGTAAGCCAGAAAAATGTCACATATGAAATTACCAGTCTGAGGTAGACCAAGAATAAGGTTGATCTGAAAGATGTTAGATCAGAGAAGATTCAAAGCAAGGCTGGAGAAACTCATGTGTCAACAAGTCAGTTCATTTGCCCAGTAAGACCAGGAAAGATGGAGCTATATCTTTTGGGGATATCTTTGTGTTTACATGGTCACCAGCAATGTTGTTAAATTCACTGGGTGGCCCAGGATCTTTATTTAGATGAATAACAGCAGAAAGAGAGGCAAAGTGTTTTGAGAGAAGTCCTCAACACAAATACAAGGGGAGTAAAGCACCTCCATAACGTATTCAGTATGCAAGTGTTCATTAGTCCAAACAGAACTGCACATGACGTAGTGAATACAAAGTTCACAAAAATGGCTGATTGAAATTTTTTTTTTTAAATTTCCACAGGAAAGTAAATTGGAAAAGAGCTTTAAATGTGGGAAAAACTAAATTCTTAAATATTATAATTATAAAAATAATTAAGAAAGAAAGGAAACTAACACTAACGTTCACTCTGCTAGATATGAGCTTGTTTTCAAGAAAGAGTTCAGTAATTCTGAAGACTTTTGTTCATAAGCTGATTTCTTCCAAGAAGTAAAAGGAGGACTTTAGTCCCATATGGAGAAGTCAATAGAGCAGAAAAGATTTCCTTTCTCTTTCTTCCACTGAAATGACTCAGAAGATAAAATAGGAATTTGGAGAGCATCCCCTGTTCAATTTTCCTGTTCTTAATCACTATCTCTATGCAGATCATATTGGCTGAATCTGCCTTCCTGAACAATCTCTGGACTGCTCAGAGAAACTCCACAATGCTTTTCATATTAGCCATCAAAATGCAAGGATGAAAGAAAAAGCAAAAGGAAGACTGCTTGATCTAGAAGAAGAAACTGACCTTAAGAGAGAGATTTTGGTTCCACAGGACTATCTAAACATATGAAATAGAAGACATACCCAGGTCAAACATTTTTAAAAAATATTTTAAAGAATAAAAAGAGTTTTAAATTAGTGCTAGATCAGAAAGTTACCTGTGCCCATCTGCTGCCCTCTCCCCTCAAAAAAAAAAAAAAAAAAAAAAAAAAAAGCAAAAGGAAAAAAGCAAAGCCAGAGAGCCTGGACTATTCTGAAGAAAACACATACATTGGCAGACAAATCTGCAGAAAGAATAATTAGCACAAGTGGGGAAATACCTCTTTAAGACTTAGATCATCAGAACACATCACATCTCAAAATCCATACAGATTGTGATGAAATCAGTAGAAAGACCAGTGTGGAACTCTTAAAATTGTACCAAGCTTTGTAAATTGGTATAATTTACAATATATTGAGGAATGAGTATTACTAAGCCAGTAGGGAATCTGTTTGAGAACTTGGCTAAGGAGTAGAATAAGACACAAAAAAATATTAAATGTTGTAAACAAGAGTACAACAGGCAATGATACGCTGAATCCAGGCCTGAGCTACAGGCTCTGCAGGAGAGGAATATTCAACTTCAGCACATGAAGCTAGATAAGATATCTTTTAAAAGTCCTTTCTTTTCTTTTTTGAAACAAATGCAGAACTCATTTATTTATTTATTTTTGTTTTAGCTGTGATTAAGACAACAACTAGAGAAGTACTGCCTGGACCACAAAGCCAAATGGGTAAAAAAGGAAACAGCAGTCTAAACCTGCAAACTGTACTAGTCCTGAATGTTCTAGAAATGTTTGCATGTTATTTATTTGTCTGGGCCTACTACAAACTGTTGTAGGGACAAACAAGGCAAGGCACTGAAGATAACAGGAAAGTTTTATTAGGCTGCAGCCAGGTTCAGAGGGCACAACTTTTGCTGTAATCTATTAATCCCCTAAACCCCAAGTTTAGGTAGTTTCAGAGTTTTAAACCCAGCATGTAAGGCGAGGGACCCAGAAGTTAACAGTCTCCAAAGGTTCACATAAAAGCAGCTTTTCTTTCACTGTTTTGGGCAAGTTAACCCTTCAAGGACAATACCTGAGAAGGGGAGAGTTTCTTCTCCCCTCTCATTCCTCCCCCTGCCAGTTGTTACCATGAAGCCCAATCAGTAACTTATCTTAAAAATGTAGACATCTCTGTGAAGCCCAGCTCAAGGACAGAGGCCTTGTTTGCACATTTCTACAAACTACTATACTGGATATGTTTGTGAAAAACTAGTAAGGGGGTGTCCAGCACCTGGAGTGCTTGTATCTTCTCTGCCAGTGGCCAAGTAAAACAGGGTAATACGAAAATAGGAAGTTTATCTACATTGAACTCTTTTGCAGAGACTCTTTTGCTGACAGTCCTAAAATCAGCAATGGTAAAAATTTCTGGAGAAGCCCAGTTAAGACTTTTCTGTGGAGAAATGGGGTGCCACTTCAAAACCTGTAAAGGTATAACAGCACAAAATACAATAGGAGTGTTATATCCATTGCCACAAAAAAAGATTTCAGAGAAATAACTGAGTTTCTGAAGGAAACTTTAGAAACACTGGTTTTCATGTCCACCAGGAAAAGAGGTGGGCAGCCTTCTGGGGACTCACACCTGACATATATGGGGCTTTACCATACCATCTGAGGATGTTTGCTCAAGGACGATCAACAACTTCTATCCAGACTCATGAAGTTTCAGATGAAACAACTGTGGAGTCAACAAGGAATCATGCCAGGGGAATGTCTCATAGGCTTAAGCATTTCCCCATCTAGGGTTAGTAGCTGCCATTAGCATAACCAGGACACTAACATGCTTGCTCATAAGCAAACATGTAAACCGCATTGAAGACTGAATCCACATCCGCCGTAGCACAGAGGCAAGAAATTAGAAAGTTTTGAATATGCTGTTTTAGAAAAGAAAGCACCTGGTGACCATCTGCCAGTTTTCAAGTGTCTAGGTTTAGCAACTGTGCTACAAAGTGTCAAAGACATTCTTTGATAAAGGAGCATATGTGCAGGTGGATTTCCTCTGAGACATCCTCCATGAAATGTCACGATGAAGTTCATGATACAAGAGATCTTGCAGGCGTTCACAGCTCTTGGGAGTCCAGCAAACTAGCATAGACTGAGTGGCATCTTAGGCTGATCCAAAAAAGATTTTCCTGGAATGCCTTATTTTACGAGTTCACCACTGTAGGATTGGGGTTGCTATATTTTCTAAACCTGGTACATATAAGGCAGATGCTCTAATAACCATGTAACTCTCTGTAATCTTAAAAAATTGGGAACCCCTCACTAAATGTATCATTCATATTTGCATGAATGCTGAGATCCCCAGTTCTTAACAAGGATGATTTTCAAAAACAATGATCCATAGAAATGTTAAATAGTGCCATATTCTATCAGTGAACTATAGCTATAGACATGAATATAGATACTTTAGAACCAAGAATATAAGAAATAAGACAAGTAGAACATAAGATCATGTATATATAGCCAGACACAGTGGCGCATGCCTATAAACCTAGCCATTTGGGAGGATGAGGCAGGAGAATCCCAAATTCAAAGCCAGGCTCAGCAAGTTAGCAAGTCCCTTTCTCAAAATTAAAAGAGAGAGAGAGAGAGAGAGAGAGAGAGAGAGAAAATTGGGCGGGGCTGGGCATGTAATTCAATAGTAAAGTACCCCTGGATTCAATTCCTCAGTACTGGAAAGAAATGATGATCATGTGCAGCATAATTTATTTCATAAAGTAACAGAGATAAACTGAATAGGAACTTCACAGAAGAAATATGAACAGTTAACAGATATATGAAAAAATGTTGAACATCTCTAGCAATTAGAGAAATGCAAATTAAAACTACACTGAGATTCCATTTCACTCTAGTCAGAATGGCAATTATCAAGAAGGTAAGGGTGTGTGGGAAAAGGTACACTCATACATTGCTGATAGGACTGAAAATTTGTGCAAACACTCTGGAAAGCAAGATAGAAATTCCTTATAAAACCTGGAATGAAACCACTATTTTATCTAGCTATCCCTGTCCTTGTTATGTACCCAAAGGACTGAAAATCAGCATACTACAGTGACATAGTCACATCAGTGTTTATAGCAGCTCAATTCACAATAGCTAAGCTGTAGAACCAACCCAGGTGCCCTTCAGAAAATGAATGGATAAAGAAAATGTGGCATATATACACAACAGAATAATACTTAGCCATAAAAAATAATGTAATTAGGGCATTTCGAGGTAAATAGATAGAACTGAAGACTATCATTCTAAGTGCAATAAGCCAGTCCCCCTAAAACCAAAGGCTGAATGTTCCGGTATGTGGATGCTAACACATCCACAATAAAGGGTGGGGGGAGGTGGGAAAGAATAGAAGTTAATTGTATTATATCAGGGGAATGAAGGGAAGGAAGGGGACATGGGATTAGGAAAGACAGAACGAATCGGACATAACTTTCCTATTTTCATATATGAATACAGAACCAGTAAAACTCGGCATCATGTATAACCATAAGAATGGGAACCTAATTAGGGTAAGCTATACTCCATATATGAATAATATGTCAAAATATACTCTAATGTCATGTATATTTAAAAATAATTAAAAATATAAAATTTCTGACCAAGAGAGAGAAAGGGGGGAAGGAGAGAGAAAGATGAATATTACAAGGGATACATTTTAAGTAATAAAAAAATCACAAAGAATGTTATGATGTATTCACCTCAGTAGAAAGAAACACTTTGGAGGTGCTGAAGAAATCACAAATGATTTTAGTGACAACTGCTAAAGTTACCTCCCCTTCTCATGTGGCAGAGTAGTTACATGGCTGGCTGGGGAAAAAGCCAAACAAACAAACAAACAACAACAAAAAAAACAACTTTGCTTTCCTTGGTACTTGAGAGGGTTTACTTTGATTTGTATGAATTTTCACATAGCAAGGTGAATTAATTTGGGGATTTTGATCCACCTCTGGGAATTTGATAATGAATGGATTATACTGTGTATATTTGGGACTCTCAACATCTGAAGCATTGTACTAGGTGGAGGTGGTTGAATATAATTGCCCTTCTCTCTTATTCTCCTGAGATTGTTTGTAAGAGCAATATAGCTGGCCTTCTCCCTGCTCCTCTGCTCTGATCTCAAGGTTTGGCACAAGATACTAGCACATCCAGCTCAGCCCCCTCTGGCTCTGCCTCTGCCAGTGCCTTCCAGTCCTCACATCTCTGTCAATGCCTCTGATGTAACTTGATAAATCTGGAGAGTCTGACTCTGTCCTCCAGATTCCCAAGGGTGCAAAGCCTTGGGTTTTCAGATGCACCAAGGATTAGTTAGGAAACTCTGCTTCATTCAATTGTGGGCTATTAAGCCTTTTTGCCCATGCCTTTGAAACCATTTTTCCAATCATCTTTGTGATAAAACTGGCTATTTGACCTCCATTTGTCTAGATCCTAAGTCCTAATTCTGTGTTGATTCCAGTTTAGGAGGACAAGAACAGAGTATTACTTATTGATCTTCTAAACCCTAAAAGCAGTGACTATAATAAAGTACTGGATGGCACTATCAGGTATTTATTATCATCAGATCAATCAGTGTTTAATAGTTTTGATTCCTCTCATGACTCCATAATAAGGCAATATTCTGTATAGAATTCAGAATGTACACAGACCAGGGTCAGTAGAAAAGGTATAAATTTTTAATAGTAAATCACTTGTATATGTTCTACAGTTTTTTAAGGAAGGAAGGCCTCAGGAAGAGATTTATATTAAAAATCTGGCAGCTTGTTAGAAACCTCATAAGGCAAAAGTTAAGAGTAGAATTATTTGAACAGCTCTCAGTTTAGCAACACTGTCTCTATTTCCTTTCATCCATGAAGAAAGGGAGGAGAAAGAGGAGGAGGAAAAAACTTGAAGAATTTGCATTGGAATTACAATCAGTTAAGGTCACTTCAAATAACCAGTCATCCTTTTTCACTAGCTATGTGAAATAAAGAAGGGTGCCCATATTGACTAATAAATGTGGAACTCCTTGTATAGCTCTTCATAAGAAATAGCTCTGGGATTTTGGAGATGAGGATTTAAATTGATAACTAAAAAAAAATCATGTTTTATATGATTCAATACAAATCTGTTTTACTTAACATTACCATTGGTACACTAATCATTATTAATACAAATTCCAAGTTTTTGCCAATATGTCAATTAATTTATTCTTCTCTCCGATTCATTTCCTGAGTGCAGTCAGAGGTGATGATTATTTAGATGTTTAATTTTATTCTAACAACCATGTACTCCATGTCTTTATTATGGAAATGCTCAAAATAAATAATGTAATAATCACAGGGAAAAACAAAAGAAAAAATTTGTTTTCCAATTATCAAGTAAACCCAAAAACTACAAATAGAGATTACACTTCCAGTCTACAATACTATTGGAGGGAAATTAATATACTCCCCCAGCTTAAACATATACAGATCAAGGATGCCTCAACCAAAAATTACCTCTGTTAAGAAAACACAGCCCCAAACTTCTTCTTATTTTCTTATACCCTGTATTGCATCCGGCTTCCATTTGTTTCATAGTGAGTAATCTCAAAACAAAACAAGAGATTCGCATAAAACAGTGTGTTGATGCTTATAACTTAACACAAAGGCTTGCATTTTTTCAAACTTTATTAATCTAAGTACATTGCTGTTTAACAAAATATCAGGAATCCTGAGTACATAATACATTCCCAACCAAGGACAAGAAATCTTGAGGGAAGGTAAATAATTGGGAAAGTAGGGATTATTTGTTGGAGAAACATAAGAACTTTGGGGACTCAGGGATTCATGGAAACTTCCCTATTGGAAAAAATTTTTAATATTTCTTAGTTGTAGATGAACACAGTATCTTTATTTTCTTTATTTTTATGTGGTGCTGAGGATCAAACCCAGTGCCTCACAAGTTCCAGGCAAATATTCTGCCACTGAGCCACAACCCAGCCCCTATTGACCGGTTTTTAAACTTTTGTATTCCCTCCCCTAGTTCCTAAAGCCCATCTGCTTCCTGCAAAGGTCCAAAGTTCTGCCTTATTCCATTTCCAGTTCCATGTGGGAGATTAAGTAAAGGTGCTTACAGCACAGCCTGATGGATGAGCAGCCTGTTAGCTCCACTTTCACCAAGCATTAAAAGATGTTACAGGACATTAAAGCACCACTAGCGAAAAAAGCCTCAGCAATAAAATACTGGTTAATTTTGATCTTCCAGTACAACTCCTTATATAATTTCAGAATGGTTTTGGTCCCTTTCCTGTCACAATAAACTAGTCTTTGAATGAAAATATAAAACATACACATTCATATCCATACAAACAAAAATGCTCATAGGTCCTCCTTTTAAAATCTGGATTAACTAAATAATGAACATTTAAAATCCTGAATACCAGGACACCCCATTTTTGGACTTTGTGTAAATCTATGTATGCAGGTTCCCTCCAAGATGACTTGGGGTCCAGATTTTACTTTTTTAAAACACAAAACCTTTTTATCCATGCCAAGGCTGGGAGAACTTGAAGAATTAATTCTGACAACTTCAGAGTCAGCTCTGCTGCCTTCAGTGAAACTTGGATGCTGTTCAGTGTTGCCTAATCCACTCCACCACTGAAGTCACAAAAAAGATTATGCTCAATATTCTTAGTCCCAGTTGGCTGATAGCGCTTACTTTACTTTTGAGTTTCAAGGTTATCTGTGAAATAACACATGAAGTCATCACATGTGGATGTGAATCTCCATTTCATCACGGTCACTCTTTTTGATCTTAGTGAATTAATTCAACATCACAACCTTAGTTAACACATCTATAAAATGGAAATAAGGACCACTAACTATGGAATAATTTGTGTTACATCCCCCTCCCCAAAATGACATGTCTGAGGTTCTAACCACCAGTAACTTTAAATTGACCTTATTTGGAAATGGGAACTTTCACAGAGATAATCAAGTTGAAGTGAGGCCATATTAAAGTACGATGGGCTTCTGATCCAATAAAACTGAAAAAGAACACCATGTGAAGAACAGATATGTGGGCAATATGCCTGTGTTGATGAAGGCAGACACTGGAATGATGCATCTACTATTAAAGATGCCAAAAATTGCTAGCAGAACATCAGAAGCTAGGCAAGAGGCACAGAACTGGTGTATCCTCACAGACCTCAGAAGGAACTGGGCCTGTCAAGACCATGATTTTTCAATGTCAAGTCTACAGAAGTGTGAGACTTATGTTGTTTAAGCCACTCAGTTTGTGGTACTTTATTATGCTTACCCTAGGAAACTAATACGCCACCCAACAAGTCAATAGTGTGGTTTAAATAAAATGATTTGTGAAACACCTGACATAGCATAAACCTTAACAAATTATTAACAACACTGGTAGAACATTTTGAAACAAACAGTTGATGGAGTATGCAACAACTGTATTAGATTGATTTCTCATTTCTGATTTTTTGATATTCAGATACCAAAATATCATGGTGGTGAGGCATTAGTGGAGACATGAATTATAAAGGAGATAAATCTCATACCAGTCAGTGTGTGCTAATCGTTTGAATCCCCTGTAAATGGTTTGGCAGGAGAGGAGGTTGGAACACTTAGCTAAATTGAAGTTTGGGGATTATCTATGAATTTAAAGTATCCATGCCATTTTGGCCCCTATTAGCACAAGTAATTGAGAGGAAAATCTTGCCAGTTATGCTTTTCCATAAGGCTTAATGTGGACTTCAATATTTAAGTAATTCATTAGCAGGCTTAAATGGTACCATGGAAAAACTTTAAATAACATAAAAGATAGTCCTGACCTTCATTTTAGAGATGAGTAAATTGAGGCCCATAGAGGTTATATTGAACTCAAGGTCATATAGTTTACATTGGAAAAGCTGACATTAGAATTCTAGTCTCCTAATTTTCTGTTAAAAAAAATAATTGAGTGTGCCTTTCAGGATTCTGTGAATGATAACTTGTGAAATTATGTGGAGCTTTTGCTATTATCACAACCCCAATGCTGCCCATAATTTTTGTTTGTTTCTTTGTTTTAATATTTTTTAGTTGTCAATGGACCTTTATTTTATTTATTTATATGCGGTGCTGAAAATCAAACCCAGTGCCTCACACATGCTAGGCAAGTGCTCTACCACTGAGCCACAACCCAAGTCCTGCCCCTAGAATCTTAAGGCTAAGGTTGAGGGGTTTTAGGTTCAGAGAGAAGAAAGTGACATTGTTTAACATTTTCAATAAAGAAGTCTCAAAAGTTGCATTTGGGGAAGGGGAGAGCAGTGGGGCAGAGGGCAATTATTTTTACACTGAAATTATTAGCTGTATAACACATTTAGAGAAATCTTTTTACATTGTTTATAAGATCCATTAAATGTGACCTGACAAGACCTTTCTAGGACAAGTCATCAAAGCCCTAAATGGTGTCTGGAAATGCAACAACCTCAGATTGAAGTCATTTGCATTATATTATAAAAAAACACAGGGCACTCTGGCCAGCAGGATCATTAGGATGGCTGCACTTTGGCCCCCAGATGATTTTTGCAAACAGAGTGTACTCATCCCCTGCTTCACTACTAATCCCACTTAAATTCAAGTGAGCCATCCCCTTTCACCTCTGTCGTGCTCAGCTTTTGAGTAGGCCTTGTGGGAAGAAATACTAGGCTTTTAATACAACAAACTTTGTTTCATTGCATTTTCTTTATTCGCTTTGGTTTATTATTTTATATTTCCAGTCTTTATAGGGCATTTCCATGTTGCTTTCCCTAAGGACATCACTACTGTAATTGAGGGCCCAGTTTAGAATCTATTCCAGAAAGAATCATTCCATTTCATTTTCCAGCTTCATAGCCCAGAACCAGAACTTTTCAAAAGATACTGAATAACGCCAGGGCAGGGACCCTCTGGACAACCTATCAATTTGTATTATGATGTGAATTATGGCTGTACCCACCAGAGCTGGTATAGTTAAGTGTCTGTCAGTGTTTCTATTATATTTTGAGGGTTTCTTACTTGGTTGCAAAAATACCCTTCAGGCTGAAGCATGGGAGGCCAATCTAGGAAGGACTGTCTCCTTTGTTTAGTTTTACTTTTTAAAAACAGCTGCTCTCTTTGGTGTTTGCTTGTATATGTTTTAAAATAAAGGTTTAGGTTTCCAAATCAAGGTGCTGCCGGAAAGATGGTGGGTTTAGTGAGGCAAGCTCATGGTATTAAAGGTCACAAGTGCTGGTGGAATCCACATTTTGAAGATTTGTAATATCCAAGGTGAACCAACAATGTTTCAATGGGCTATCAATGTCCTCTAAAATTACACGTGTAATTATTAGAACTCTGACTTTTATATCCAGAAATTTCACGTATTTTTAGATGATTTAGGATTTGCCTTTGTCTTCCCTTCACAGTGCCCTTATCCTTACTCTGAATCCATGAAAGTTCTTGCTCTTCCTGCAAAACCTAGCTCAAATTTCCCATTTTCTAAGACTTTCCAGACTCCTCCAAACAGATTCAGGGAGTCTTCCCTTAAGCTCATTTAACATCTAACACCTAGCTCTCATATAGCAAGGGAGCAATAATAGTATGCCATTTGGCTTTGTGTTTCTTTAGTAGGCTGTGCCAACTGAGGCTAAGGACTAAGTCCTCCTATTCATTAGCGAAATGCTAGACATATTATACATGCTCACATGCTCAACAAGCATTGGTTGCATTAATGAATGACAGAGTGGAATACATGATCTATGAAATAGGATTAGTGACAAAAACACTCAAAAGAGCCGCTTTTGAAAAATAAAGAATATCTGTACTATGATTTCCCACTCTCTAGTTTTCAATCTTCCAGAGGGTACATATTCTTATATGCCCCATAATGAAAAATCTTTCAGAAAATTTGATGACTTGTAAACTTTCACAAGAACAGATATATGCAATAGGAAATCTCTCTTTTGATATAGTTGAGAAAATTACTGATCACAGAGCTAGGAGATGGAGTGTTTGTTCTGACTTAGTTACTGACTCTGTGACCCTCTTCAAGTTACTTAAGAGCTCAGTGATTCAATCTCTCTGCAAATGGAGATAAATAGTAGCTGTTCATGCCTACTTCACAGAGATATATGGGGGCAAAAGTCTTAGCGTGTCTGACATATTTTAAAGAGAAAAAGCTGAACTACATATGTTCTGTACAATTAAATATTATACTATTATTGCATGCTGTATCCTAAATAAAAACTTATTGCTAGGAAGGCTATTTTGTTGAAATTGTTTTAACCTAACCACAAAATATAAATGGAAGATTTAGTGCTTCTACTTGTCATGAACACTTGGAAATATTCATTCTAAAAAGAAAGGAAATGAAAAGTAGGTTGTTCAATTGTTTTTGCATCTGGAATTTCAGGGTGGTCCATGTGATTATCATGATGGAGAAGCTGTTGTGTTCTACATGAATTTCCAAACACATTTTCAAGAAAAGGTGCTAAATAGAATAACAGATCCTTTTAGAACAAAATGATTAGAGGAATTTTTTTTTTCCATAATCATCCATGAATCATCTGTTTCAGTATAATTTGGAGTATTATAAATGCAGAGTAACACATTCATTCTGAATTTAAGGAGTAAGAAATTTGGGGGAGACATTTTTAAAAAACAAGGAACATTGTGTGTGAGACAACATATTTAGATGATTCCCACTATGACACCCAGGTTTGAGAACTGTCATAAGAGCTTGCTCAGGAGGCAAATGGAGAGTGCACACAGGCTACAAGATCAACAGCAGGAAGCAGAACTTCCTTTTATAGCAAGGGCTGATTAAATTTCTTCTCTAGAAACCACCATACTATTTTTTTTTGATACAGTTTGTGAAAGAAATTAATCCTGATTTTGTGAGGGAAAAGATATTCTGGGAAAACTGAAGCAGATTGGACAAAAAATAGGAATTGCCAGCTCTAGTTTGCAATCAGGGTTCAAAAGTAATCTGTTTACAGGGAAGGCAGGGCTCCTTCATTCTTTCCTCTGTGTTATCCAGAACCAATCTGCTTCAGGTTCAGGATCATTTCGAAATTTTTCTGTGGGTTTGTCCTTCCTGTCACTGTCAAGAAAAACTGGGGAAAATATAAAACAAACTACTGTTATAATGCTTCTCTATCATTAAGCGATACAGCTTTATTGTTTTGCTTCTGTAAAGTTAGTACACAGTCATGCAGAAATCCAACAATTTTAAAAAAGAATACAGAGACAAATGCAAAACACCTGAAGTTCTGATACAGCATAGCAATTACTGCTCTTATTTTGGTGAATATTTTTCTGGAGCTATACACTTACCACAGAATGTGATTGCATTTATCTAAAATTATACTATAATTAAATTTACATATATTTACATAAATAAATATAAAAATATGCTTACACACAATTTTATATTATATTTTACATGTTGTTTTATCATTTGTTTTTCCATATCAATGATGCTTTTAAAATTCTTATGATTATAAATATCTATGTTAGCAACTGGAAAATAATTAGACCCAGCTTCGAGCTGTTGTTGGCTGTTTTGTCTCCTTCACTCGTCTTGAAGAAATGTGTCCCCCTTAGGAAGCCTCTATATTTCATATTTTAATCAGGGACACCTAGGTACCTCCTTCTTTCACCCCTCAACTCTAAATTCTACCTCAAACCACTTTAGCCAAATATATTATAGGGACTAACAAATAAACATGGGTTTTGAGGGTTTTCTGGTGCAATAGTCATTTAAGACTCCTTAGCATCTAAGTAACCTGCAGCCTGTGGTTTCTCTCTTTTCTGCTCTTTTGATGACTTCTACTGCATTTCCTGGAGAGTAATTTCCAAAATACTAGTTCCTTTGATTGCAAATGAGTGCTAAATCATAGTCAAGATTTATTTGAATGTTCACAATGTTCTAAGTATATCATATGTATTTCTTTACTGAATTCTTGCAACCACCATATAAGGTCAGAGTCATTCCTGTTTACATAGAAATGCTCAGGGAGCCTACATCTCAAGGAGGTTAAATAGAATGCCCATACAATTTATTCATAGTGGAGCAAGTAGAAGTGGGGAAAAGGGGAGGAACTCTTTAATGGATACAGTTTCTTTTTGAAATAGTCAAAGTATTTCCAAAATTGAGGTTGTGAATATATCTTGATGCATAAATGCTGCTGAATTAGTACTTTAAGACCATTAATTTTATAATAAGGGAAGTATACCTCAATAAAAATAATTAGTGGAATAAGGAATTAAATCCAATCTGATTTCAGAGACCACACTTAACCATTACACAACACTGTCTCACACATGGCTATACTGACTCTATATTTTTCCAAATTAAATAACGTTAATAAATTTTGACAAGGGAAATCCCAAGTGTCTTTGTCATACTGATAAACATGCTAAATCTTCCATAGGGTGATATGTTATATAGGGGAGTGGTGAGTAGTGTTCCTTAAGTCACTTTTCCTATAGGGATAATTTTATCTGGATAATTTCCAGATGAATATGCCCATAGAATACATTGAAGGAATCACTTTTCAATAAAGCAACAAAAAGACCCCTTACTAAAGAATTATTTTAATAATTATGTCAACAAAGCTTCACAGAAAATTCAAGCACTACAATAAAAACTGGGTAATTTATGATCATTTCCTTAGCAATTGTTCTTAATAGAGTAAAAGCACAAAGGAAAACTAAATAATTTCATCTTTTATTCTCCACTTGAAAAAAAATTAGTATTTACTCTTTAGTTAAGTTTCATGCAAATAGCAGTTCTGCTATGTACACATGAAACTATTTAAATTTTATAATAAAACAAAGATGTAGGACAGTGTACATTTGGCATCTGCAATTTTAGTATAGGAGCTTCTGGATTTAAACAAGTCTTTCATAAGCAACTGAAAGAACCAACTTTCTAAATTTGAAAAATAATTGATGCTTTATGTAAATTTTGTTGTTTCAGTTTTTGCTCACTTATTTTTCTCTGTAGGGAAGATGATTTCAGAAAAGGAAAGTTAAAGAAGTTGAAAATTCAGAGCAATAATTTAGTACAAAATAATTTTCTCCATGATCAAAACCAGCTTATAACACAATCCTATTCCCTTTTTCTAAATTAGTCACTATAATATCATACAAAAAAAGGTTTTAGAATTTAAAACTGAGTTTACAAGTCCTATTTACCTATATTCTCATGACTCAATTTCCTTATCTTAGTATGGATATATCTGAATTTTCAGGGAGAACATAACATATACATGCTAAACAATCCTTCCAAAAATAGGCTTAAACATTTCACTTTCCTGCTCATGAGAACTAAGAATTCTGACTTTCCTATTTTTCTCCAGTTTGCTGTCTTATTTGACTCCAATTCCCTCTATGCAGTCTGCAGTCCATTCAGAGCCATTCCCTCCAATCTTTTATCTCTAAGTTATGGTTATTGAAAATTTGGCATTGCTTGCATTTGGATAATCCTCACTACCATTTCTGCTGGTGAACCTCCAGCATTGCTGGGGAAATGTTCCCACAAAATCCCCAACTGGATGCAATGTAAATATAACCTAAGGCCCTTAGTCTATATTTTAACTACACAGCTCTTACCCTAATAGCAAAAGTGGTAAAAAAAAAAAAAAAAAGAGGAAAATTACACTCTCCCTCATTATACTTAATGGGTCTTACATAATAAAAAGCCTCATTTCTTTCCTCATAAGAAAATGGGCATAATTCAATACAGGCTCTGTAATGAAGAACTACACATCTTCTCTTTTTTGAAATCTGACCTGTGTCCCCCAGAGATGGAAACTGTTGAGAGGTGGGATGAACAGAAGGAGGGTAAACCTTGTCCACATCTGACATACCAGGTGACCATATATAATTAGACCTCAACAGGTGATCTGAAAAGGCAACCAAAGATGACTGTGAGAAAGGCCACCTTGGAGCATGTGGGTTCCAGGTTTGTAGAAAGCACAGAGGGCAAGAGACAGAGCAGTGGTGACAACCAAGCACTCTCCTGGGTAGATAGACGTTTGCCATGGAAAGTTACATGTGGAAATATGGTGTTTTTTCCCCCCCTGCCTAGTCCAAACCTAGACAAATCACAGCAGGGAGGGAGGAAGGGATGTAGCAAAGCAGAGCATGCCAGGCATGGTGGCACAAGCCTATGATCCCAGCAGCCTTGGAGGCTGAGACAGGAAAAACGCGAGTTCAAAGCCAGCATCAGCAATGAGACACTAAGCAACTCAGTGAGACCCTGTCTCTAAATAAAATACAAAATATGGCTGGGGATGTGGCTCGGTGGTCTACTGCCCCTGAGTTCAATCCTTGGTACCCCCATCGCAACTTCCCCCCAAAAGAAAGCAGAGAACTTTTGCATCTCTCCATTTCCTTCCCTCATCTTGGTCTGCCTCCATACCTCACACTGTCACTCCACACCCACAGACCTAGAGCGACTAGAATATTAAGTCCATCCTGTGCTGGGGATTGAACCCATGGCCTTGTATATGCAATGCAAGCACTCTACCAATTGAGCTAAATCCCCAGCTCTGAACTGAACTTCATCAGTGTTTTGAGAAGTATCTCTCTACAAAGTGTCTACCCTGTTTCCATGAGTAGTCTGAGTTCTAGACTGTAGCCCCACTATGCTTATACTGTTTCCCTGTGTCAAAGCCACATGCCAGAATATATTTTTAGGTTTTTTTTCCCCCACTGGAAAACTAATATATCTTAAAAGAATAGTAAAAAGATGAGTTACAAGTGATAAGACCTAATGTAAGATTTCAAGTACAGGAAATAATTCATAGCAGCATTACTAGTAACTGCCCACAACTGGAATCAGCTCACATATCTTCTATTAGATACACAAACTGTAGCACGAACATATAATTGAATACTGCTCAATAATAAAAATAAATAATGATGCATGCAACAAATTGGGTGGGTCTCCAGAAAATTATGCTGTGCAACAAAGCCAGTTCCTAAAGGATCCAATTTATATATAATTTTTTAAAATAGAGGGCAAAGTAGTAGCTGATGGAGATCAGGCATAGAGTGGAAATGGGGAAATAAAAGGGACAGAGTATGGTTATAAAAAGACAACATGAGAGATCTTTGTACTGTTGGAACTCTTTAGGATCTTAACTGTGAGGGTAGATACATGAGCCTACACAGGTGATAAAATTGTATAAAACCTAAGTTATTACAAATAGCAATAAGCAACATTAGTGGTTTCTCTTAATTTAAATATCCTGGTGGTGATATGAGTTTTGCAAAATGTTACTATTAGGGAACACTGGGCATAGAATACAAGAACCCCTGATTTATAATTCACAGCTGCACATTAATATACAATTATCTCAATAAAAATTTCAATTTCATTAAAATATAAAAATTATCCATTACTGCTCCCATAAGTTGTTTTTTTAATCATTTATTTCTACAGAAACTAACAATTACTTCCAATTTCCTAAACCTAAACCTGGAATAATTCCACACTCTTCTGATCTTCTCTGACTTTATATTGATCACTTATGTTTTCTAAACAGTATTTTTATATTCATTTCATTGGCATATTGATTTGCTCAAATACAGACTGAGTGCACTGGAAACCAAATTTATTTTCTCATAGTTCTGGAAGCTGGAAGTCCAAGACACATTGTTCCTGCAGATATCAGCCAAGGTAACAAACCCAAGGTTCCAAGAGGCTCTGCCCTCAATAGCTCTGCAGGGAAGTCCTGCCCAGGGACTCTGAGCAGAGGCCATTTGGTCTGTTGAAACAGACATTGACTTGGATGACTCCTGAATAAACTCTGGTGTTTGTTTTATTTTGGAAGATTAGCATGTTTGCAGCCAAATAGCTCTATTGCCTCATCCTGGTAAATCCAAGAAATCCAACAGCCTTGAAGATATTTTGTCTTATTTTTGTCCCCTTCAGTTCAAACTGTCAGTTTATTTATATAACTTAATAAATTCTTCCTGAAGTGTAGACAAAGTCTTGGTATCTTTAGTCTTTCTCATCTTTGTAATATACTTAAATTTTCCCAAATCTTTAAATTCTGGTTCTTTTGTTTTAAAATTTCTTCTTCAAATCATCTCTCTCCTCTGACATTTTACTATAAGTAGCCAGCACTCTTTCAAAACTTTGCTTAGAAATCTCCTCATCTAAATATCCAGTGTCATTACTCACAAATTCTACCTTCCACAAAACATTAGCAAACAATTCAGCCAAGTGTTTTCCTACTTTGTAATATAAATACCCTTTCTTCCAGTTTCTAATAACATGTTCCTCTTTTCCATCTGAGATTTTACCAGAATTACATGAATTTCTAGCATGCACCTCAGACCTTTTTCAGCCTCTATCCACTATCAAGTTCCAAAGCCACTTCTACATTTTAAGGTAGCAGTCATAGCAGTACCTCTTTTCTTGGTATCAATCTCTCTCAGAGCTCAGGCTACCATAACAAAATACCATAGACCTGATGGTTTAAACATCAGAAGTGTGTTTCTCATGGTTTTGGAGAACAGAAGTCCAAAATGAAGCTTCCAAAAAACTGGATCTAATTCTGTGGCTCTTCTCTTGGCTTGGTAGTGGCTGCCATTTTGCTGCATGTTTACATGATCTCTTTGTGTGTGTGTGTGTGTATGTGTGCGTGTGTGTGTGTGTGCATGTAGACAGACAGTGGAGAAAAGGAGATCTCTGCTCTCTTCCTTGCAATAGGATCTTATCAGATTAGGATCCCATCTTTATGAGTTTACTTAACCTAATTGCCTCCTAAAAGCTCTTTCTTAAAATATAATCACCTTGAAACTTATGGTTTCAACATATGTATTTTAAGAAGACACAATTCAGTCCATAGAAATCATTTCCCCCTGATGCATAATAGATTACTACAAATTTAGTGTCTTAAAATAACTCACATTTATCATCTCATAGTTTTCCTGGGTGAGTCTATGCATAGTCCTGTGCAAGCCTACATCAAGACAATGGCTAGATTGAGTTCTTGAGGAGAGAGTCATCCAGGAATAAATCTACTTTCAATTTGACACTGGTGGTTGGCAGAAATTATTTCCTTTTGACCGTAGGACTAAGGATCTTTGTTTTTTGCTGGTTGTTGGCCAGAGACTGTTCTCAGTATCTGGAGACCACCTGAGTTCCTCAAGACTGCCTTAATTCCTTTCCATGTGGCCCTGTCTAGAGCCTCCAGCAACAGAGCATGTTACTTCTTTTTTTTAAATTTTTTTTTTAGTTGTTGATGGACCTTTGTTTTATTCATTTATTTATATGTGGTGCTGAGAATTGAACCCAGTGCTTCACACATGTGAGGCAAGCACTCTACCACTGAGCCACAACCCCAGCCCACATGTTGTTTCTTAATGTCCATGAAAGGTGAAAGAAGGAATACACTAACAAGGTGTAGTCTTGTATGATTTAACAAACTAATAGGTTTGCCATTGTATCATCTTTAACATATAGTAACATCACAGGCATGAGGTGTTTTCACCTTAGCCATAGCCTGGTGGTAAGAAGTAAGTCAGAAGTCCTGCCCATACTTAAGAGGAGGGGATTACCCAGAGGTGTGACCTTGGGAAGGAACCATGGGAGCCATAGGAGACTGTATTCACCACATTCATGTAAAACATAAACCACATGTTAAAAGTTTGGGAAAAAATAGAAGTCATACACCTACCCACCACAGAGAAAATCACTCTTAATGATCAGCCAGGTGTGCTTTTCTAGTCTTTTTCTAAGTATTCTCTTAGAACTATATCCCCTAACAAAAGTACATTATATGTGTATCTGTTTGATTATCTCTATATCTTCTAATATAAATATATAAAATATGTAAGCATACGTATAAAAGAGGTTTGGTCCTATAATATAATTTCATAGTTTTTCCTGTTTTTAAGAACACGCTTCCTCAAATGATCTTGAAAATCTTGAATTTTAGTAACTGTAAAATATCTTGTTACATATACTAACATACGTATAGTCTCATTACTTAATTCTTGTTTCTCATTATGTTATGAGACTGTGACAAACACCCTTATACACAAATATTAGACCTGTAAAATCATCCTCTAAATGCATCTTAAATCTGTAACTTGGAGGAAAAAGTGGGGAGGATTTAGCTTCCCAATGTTGTGCAGTCACTGTTTCAGTTCCCAGAATAGATTCCTAGTAATTTCTGTGCCTTTACTTTTGACATTTGCCCATCCTCTTGTTTTACATTTTACAGTTATATGGCCAAACAATCATTACATTTATGCCTAGGGTAACTTAACCTTCCAAGAAACCAGATTGATTAAGATATCTTTTCTATGTTTCCACCCTCTAGTACGACCTCTCCAATGTAACACATTGTACTAAAATTATGTATTTATGTGTTTCTTTCCATATAAGATTATAACTTCCTTGAGGGTAAAGAGCATCTATCTCATCTTTGTATTTTTATCACCTAATGCAATATATGTTGTAAGGTATTTTCTTAATAAATGAGCTAAGGTAAACTGTTAAGCTAAGTTAAAAAATGTATGCTATGAATGCATAATTTTTCTTAGCCATATACATTTTAAAATGTGATTTCCTTCCTTGACTGCACTAACAAAACCTAAAATTAAATTGAGATACTAGCCCCCCAGAAAAAGAAACAAACCTCATTCAAATAAACACACTTAGCTTTATATGTAACTCTTCAAAAAAATGGAATGTCAATAAAAATTGAACTTGCAACAACTCTCCCCCACAAAAATGGTGACCAACCAAAAATAAATATTATTGTACATGTTTATGTAACTTAAAACTTACTATGATATATTAGAATCATTCTTATTCTATTTATAGAATGATTGAGATGATTATTATAAAGTTTAAAACAAAATCCAATGCATTACAGAAATGGAAAGCAGTAAGATAGCATTTATTAAATGCCTACTTTGTAACAGATACAAGTACCACCTAAGGACCATTATGTCATTTTAGTCCCTATGCAACCTGGAGATAATGATTAGTAAATTCATTTTCTATCTGAGGTAACTTGCCCAGGATTTCCACAGACAGTAAGTGACAGTCAAACCCCAACTCAGGATGGTCCAGTTTCAGAGCCAAGACTCTCCCAATTCTAGAAGACTTAGAAAATAACCTAGTTTTCAATTCACTACCAGCAATGTCATTCCCTGGTACATCAGGAAAAAAGAATAGTAATGACTAACAGCAGGCTTGAGGTGGAGGCCACACATCCATGGGAAATCAAGATTACTTGCCTTGTGCAGTTCGATTTAGTTTTCTGCCAAAAGTCATGCCAAAGCCTGACACAATGGAGATTTGTGCCTGGAGCCATTCATTCTCTGTCTGGCAATGCACATTAGCTGCATATTTTCCTTGGATATTCTAAAGTCACATCAGTCTGAACAGGGACTCAATCACTCAGAAGAAAATTATGTGAAAAGTAGGGTCAAGAAAAATCTGGGAGTGTGTTTCGATTTTAAAATCTCAGAAAATTATCTACATATATAAAAAAAGCACTTTATAAATGTATAAGAGCAATGTGGTAGAATACATAAACCGTATGTTTGAGTCAGATAAAATTAGAGATGGATATATGAGTGTATTTCCCCAATCATTATGTTTGTATGAAATAGAATAGGCATCAATTACTTGTAATGATAGTGTATACACACATGCACACCCCTCCCCATATTTGTCTCATAACCCAAAACCAATGTCACCAATTATTTTAACTATAAATTTACTTCCACACACAGAAAAATAAAGCACACTGTCTCACTAGCTCATCTGTGAAGTTGGAAGGAACCTGAACTGGGTTGATGATCTAGAAAAACTTTTGAGAAACTATCATCAGCCATTGTGAATATATTTGATTTACAATCTCTAGGAAAAAACACCCCAAAACTTCTCTTCCTTCCTTATCCTGGAGCTCACTTACATCTTTTATGCGCTAGTTTGAGAAATTACTCTCTTGATACTTCCTCTTAGAAAAGGATTGGCAATTAATAGCTCCTACATGTGAGATTCATTTTTCAGTTTTCATCCCTGTCTATTATTGTTCTTTAGATTCTTAATTCCCTTGTTCTTTCCTCATAGGTTCTCCTTATATATCTTTTTAATGATTCTTGACCTCTATTTTTTTTGGCAATAATATTCTAGTTTGAAATAACAGGCATCCTGTATTGACCTTGAACAACTCTTGTATCTTTCATGTAGTATATTTATATACTTCTTACTGAGCTGTTGGTCTAATTATTTTCATAATATTTCCTTTTCCAAATAGATTTATAATTCTGACTTGATTTCTCTATTTGTTCACCCTAAATCTAGACACTTATAAATAATTCTTTCCTGATAATTCTAGGCACATATAATCTTATTTCAGTAATTAAATCATGATGGTCATTAAATACTGCTAAACACCTTCCATCAAAGTTGGAATAGTCCCATAGTTTTGATTGAGAGGGAATTAATGATGACAGTTCTTAGAACACAGTTTGTGAGGATTGAGGCTTTCTGTACCCAGGCAATGATATATATTTGATAATTAGATTTCTGATTCTGATATTTTCTCATTAGAATATTTTTGTCTGATGTAAGAGTACATATTATATACTGTACAGTAACATGAAACACAATAACATATAGCTAAGCATGCAGCAGTAATATAATTATTATAAAATTTTATACTTTATTCACATAGAAAATCTGAAATTAATATATATTAAATACATACCTTTGTCCAAGGCACATCCTGCTATGGTCTCAGGACAGGAACCTAATGGAAAAATATATATATATTCTTATTAATATACCTAATGTAATAAAAATACTGGGAAATACCAGTACATAAAACTAAAACATGGTTTAAAGTTCAACCATTGATCATAATGTATATCCACAAATGAACTTCAAAAAGACATCCTATTTTTGATCTTTCTAACTGAAGTTCATTAACAAAAAGAACTGGATTTAAATATTCTGTAATGCTTCTTTATTTGAACTCCTAAAACACCTCTATATTTTTATGTCTTAAAAGAAACTTTATTCCCAGGAAGAAGCATAGAAGCAGATTTTGTTCCTGATACTCAAATGTCAGTGTCATGCAAAAACTCAGAATTATCTCTTTTCAAACATGCTACATGAATTATGCTATAAGAAGATGAAGAATCAGGTTAAACAGATTTTACAATAATAAAAGCTTTATAATATTTGCTCATCAAAAAGTGGCAGTGGAGCCCCAATTAAAATGAACAGAGAATCATTTGCACAGTAATAACATTTCAAACTTGGAGGCAATGAATCTAGAGGGAAAGTGCAGATAATAGATTTAAATGTGTTCAAATGAACTTGGGTAATTTAGAAATAAAAAGGAAATAGAATCACGAGTTGCTCAACTAAAGCCCAATATTTTCATCATTTCCATTTTATTATTCTATTAGATTCCTAATTTTTAAGTTGTGTTCAGAGAACCACCTCTGTAAAGGCACAGATCTAGATTTGAAGATTCACATTGCAAATGGTAACTCTAATTACAAGAACTTCAAATAAATGTTGAACGAAATCCCACTCATTTTGTTCATATTTTTTGACATTTTATCTACCTAAAATATCCAGATGTTGGGAAACAAACCAGAAAATGTCAACTTCCTTTTTGTGATCTTTATTAGTACTTTCAAATAAAATTTGATGGTGAATGGTAAAATTTATAAAGCAAAAAATTTTTTAAAAATTATTTTTCTTCCACAATTTACATTTAAAAACTCAAAGAATTTTAGTTGTAGATGGTATCTGAGTGGATAATCAAGTAAATAGTATGCAAAATATCACCTGAGGGGTTTCCATTGTTACATGGAATGAAGCACTTTTAAGACATCAAGATACCAAGTATCCTAGATAGAGTAGATAGAGGCGGTGGTGGTCCAGAAGGATGGGCATGTACACACATCCATGGTGTTCAGCCAAATTGCTTAAAAGGAACTCTGTACACACAAAAATGTATGTGTATACAGATAAAGAAAAAAAAAAAAAACAGTCTAGGCCAGTGTTTTTTGTTTTATGGACAAAACTAGAATTTCATGTGTCCTGGATTTGAACCTTGGTTCCTTGGACTATGCCAGCCCAGACTTTGAGTCATTGACATAAACTTGAGAGCCAGATTTTCACTTCCTCTTAAGTTGTTGTGAATGTTAAATGGGTTTCTACAAATGAGTTGCTTAGAACACTTTCCAAAACATAGTAAGTGGCCAAAAGATGCCAGCTATTAAAAACTACAAAATGTTGAAACGTAAAAATAGTTCTTCAAAAACATTAAATGATTTAGATTTATTTATATACCTTATTCATAACTGATATTTCTAAACTGCTATTCATCTGTCAGTTGAAAATTGTTTTTTTAAAATTATGGTTATGTGTAAAATAATTGAGAAATTCAAGTATGGATGACAAACTTTATTCATGAATTTTGCATCAGAGAAATTGAAATAAAAATGCTTTTTATTTTATTGGAATAAGGCATTTAAAATGATTCCTAATAGCTGTAATTTTATGTTCTGGGTTTACTTGTGGTCTGGCATGACTAGAGGAACAGAAAATCTCCTCAAATGACAAGGAAACACTTAATATTTTCCACAGGTCAAGCAAGAATCCAACTGTTTAATATCCATGGGGAAACAAGTATGAAGCAAAGGGTTCTATAAAACTCTAGTGAGTCAGCATCACTGCCAGGCTAAAATAAATTCATCATGGAAACACATGGCATTACAAGGCCACAGTTGAACAGAGAGGAAATGGGTAAACCAACTTAGAATATTTACATTTCTCTGGCCTTGAGAAATAGTTGGTGCATTATAATTTGGATTAAAGTTGCTTGGTATAATTTTTCTGATAGACACATAAACCCTATCATGTGAATATTTTTGTAGGAAGAAAGGGAGGAGGAGGCACCCTTATTTTTTGAAGATTGGTTTAATTCAACTGAATGTAGGCTAAACTTAAGAAGAAAAGAGACCGAAGAATGAACAAAAATGAACAAAGTAAAAAACAAAGGAAATAAAGAAATAAAAAAAACTGTACCCTCAGAAGAAAAAGTTGTTGTCCACCTAAAAGGTGGACAATATACTTGTTAATTACCCTGTGACTAGAAGCTCCTAGGTACCTGATGGTGGGGGTGGAGGCAGTGCCCACATCATATCATGGTTTTTCTCAGTGGTTCCCAACCACAGTGCCTCTGGCTGCCCCCTCCCACCACCATGCATGTTTAGCAGTTTCTGGAGACATTTTGGCTTTTAGTAACTGCAGGTGAGGCGTTACTGGTATTGAATGATAGGTGCCAGGTGTTGAGAGCCACAGCCAAAGCGGCCCCAGCAAACTTTCAGACTGCCAGCTGATGATTGGCTCACAGTGGCCCCAGCAACATCTAGCTGATTGGCTCCTCTGCGGTGATGCTCATTGGGCTGTTTCCCTGCCCTTTCAGGCCACAGAGCTGCTCATTGGAGGACATTTTTGGCTCCGCCCATGCGACCCAGCCAGTCGGCCTCAAGAGCAGGAGGATTGTGGGAGGTAGAGAGGCTGGTGGTTGAGGGAGTGGCTTGTGGGAAGCCGGTGGTGGTAGTTGGGCTCTGAGGGTTTTTTCCTGAGGAGCTGTTTTGTTTGGCGTGTGTGGTTCTAAAAATAAAGTTAGTTTCTTTTGACAAGTGGCTCCTGAATTGTGCCCAGCCAGACTGCGGCATTTGGTGGCCCGTACGGGGATCGAAACTGCGACCTTGGCATTATCAGCACCAAGCTCTGATGAATCCAAATTTAAAAAGTTTAGAGTAAAAAGGGTTATTTTAAGTTTATCTTTGGGGAATATATACCCCTTCCCAATTCCTTCTTTTTGCTTTAATAAGTACATTTTAATAGTTTGATGAGCTCTTTCAACTATGCCTTGTCCCTGTGGATTGTATGGGATTCCTGTTATATGAGTAATGCCAAATGATGAGCAAAATTGTTTAAAAGAGGTAGAAGTATAACCAGGGGCATTATCTGTTTTTAACTGTTTTGGAACGCCCACAGTGGCAAAATTTTGTAAGCAATGTGCTATAACATCTTTAGTTTTTTCTCCGGCATGAAGGGAGCCCATCAAAAATCCAGAAGAAGTATCAACTGTAACATGCAAATATTTCAATTTTCCAAATTCTGGCAAGTGTGTGACGTCCATCTGCCAAATATGGTTAGGTATCAATCCTCTAGGATTGATTCCAAGATTAACTTGTGGTAAAAAGGTCACACAATATTGACATTGTTTTATTATTTGTCTAGCTTGTTTCTTAGTTATTTTAAAATGCTTTTGTAAAGTATTAGCATTGACACAGAACTTTTTATGAAAAAAAGTTCCAGTGATGGTAGTTGGGCTCTGAGGGTTTTTTCCTGAGGAGCTGTTTTGTTTGGCGTGTGTGGTTCTAAAAATAAAGTTAGTTTCTTTTGACAAGTGGCTCCTGAATTGTGCCCAGCCAGACTGCAGCAGCCAGGGACCTTGCAAATCATCTTCTAATGTACAGGACAGCCTCTCACAATAGAGGGTTATGCAGTGCCAAATGTCCATAGTGTATTGTGCTTAAAAATGCCTGTCGGATTTTTCAAGGGACATGGAGTCCTCTTTCTTTCTCAACTCTTCACAAATCCTCCAAAATTATGGGATCATATCATCTGCTTAGAGTGAATCTTCCAGGAGAAAAGGGATTAACCTCTGGCAAGAATCCTAACAAGAGGATATTCTAGTTGCTAGTAACTTACCTAAACATTAACCAGCTACTACTATAGTCAGGATTAAACACAAGCTGTACAATTACAAGTCACCACTCTTTTACCCTAGGCCAGTCTGAACTTGACAGACAACTTAATTTCTGTTCTTTTACTCAAATGTTGTACCTCATCAGAAGATATTAAATTATATGATATTAGCTTCATTCTTTTTAAGAAGCCCTAAATTCAAAGAATGACATTATCCTATTTGAAGATGAAGTGACAGGTTATTTGCCTTATCATTATTAGAAATTTTACTTTACATTATAACTCAATAGGTAACAACCAAAACCTTTTTAAATAAAGAAAAATGATTTAATCTTATTGTTTTGTTTTAAATTTGCAACAAAGTGACAACTACTATAAGCAAAACTAAGATGTATTTCCATGGGAATTTATATAAAAGTAAAATATGTATCGTGACTTGAACTAAAATTAATCCTTAAATACAGTATAGTGGTTATCACTTCATGTAACCTCAAGTGTAGTTCTGCACTGTTCACATTGTGCTCATTTGAAAACTTCACACTAAGAGCATTTAACCTATGAAATATGAATACTTTCTTAATATTGATTTAATGGGATTTACAACCTCAAAAAAACAGGCAGGCCATGTTTCTATTTGCTGATTGTCTCTAAGGGTCTGTGCCAAGATCAAATATCTGTGGGAAAAATTAATTCCTTAAAATAGTTAATTATTTCCAGATAAATTTATATAGCTAAAAGCAGTGAATTCAGGAAAGAAAGAGGGAAAGGAGGTCAGGCAATATTTGGAAATAAGATCTTTTAAAAGATAATTAAGTTAAAATGATGGCACTAGTGTATATCCTAATCCATATGACTAGAGCCCTTAAAAGAAGAGGTTAGGACACAGAGATAGGAGAAGGCTGAAGAAGTTTTGTTTGTTATTATTGTGGCTTAAAAGAGAGGTCTATATTTAGAGCAAAGTTGGAAAAGGTCAAGTATGCACCCCAATGTTATAGGACCTATAAAACCTTCTGAAATTATGACTAGAAGAGCTGTTCTTACAAAGTAGGTTTAAGACAACAATTACTTCATAACAACAGAATCACTGTTTTAGGCTCAAATAAAATGATCATCCGAATGATTCATTCTTTTTATGCCCAACATGCAAACTTTAGTCAAGATACTCTTCTCTTGGGCCTGGGGATGTGGCTCAAGCGGTAGCGCGCTCGCCTGACATGCATGCAGCCCGGGTTCGATCCTCAGCACCACAAACAAAGATGTTGTGTCTGCCGAGAACTAAAGAATAAATATTAAAAAAATTCACTCTCTCTCTCTCTCTCTAAAAAAAAAAGATACTTTTCTCTTTATTAACTATTATATTTGATAAATTTGGTTATACTATGTATGTATATTTAGTAAAAGTGTATATATTATATATGTACATATTGCATATTGTATATACATATATGTAATTTCCAGGAATACACATGAGAACAATATTGTATCATTCCTCACTATTTAGTTAAAGTTGCCCGGTACTTGCTAAGGCATGCATAGTGCATATATGTAGAGGCTGCACTTAAAAAATATTTCCGGTGCCTCACTCATATTATAGAGAATAATTTTGTCATTTATGGTAAAATTGGCTGTATCCATTCCCTTAACTGTAATGGAATTAACCATATCACACAAGTCAAGCTTATAAGTCATCAAGCTTATCATAGAAGCCTTTCTCCAGATCAAATCATTTTCCCCTATAAATGATGTCAGAAGATCATAATGCCATGTAGTAGAGTTATTATATATCACCTTCTTTAAATATTGTCTTTACAGCAACTTAGTTTTTATCCCTACTGATACATGGCCCAGCCCCGCCCCCCCCCAAAAAAATAACTCCCTACTCATGTATGGTCAATCTCAGTAGATATTGCTGCATTCCAATGAAGGATGCAATACATAATATGTAATTTGAATTTAAGAGATCAAATATAGCTGTTATTTAAAATAATTTCTTTGTGTATGCTTGTTATAAAAAAAGACATGCTTGTGAACAAAGATTTAGAAACACATACAAATCATGATGTGCAACATTTTTCTGTCATAAAAATATGGTGACAATGAGTAATTAGTGAATAAATAACTAAGTATCAAAAACAGTGCATTTAAATTTTAAGGAGAAACTAGACTTTTTAATATGCTGTTATCGTGGACTCTATCATGTCCCCCAAAATCGTATGTTGAAGTCCTAACATTGTACGTTAGAATGTGAGTATATGTGGAGGTAAAGTCTTTTAAAAGGTAATTAAGTTAAAATGATGTCTTTGGCATGGGCCCTAATCCAATATCTCTGGTATTTGAAAGAGGAGAAGATTAGGACAAATACACCACAGGAGGAAAGATCATAAAACAACAACAAAAAAGCAACCAACCGAACAACAACAACAATAACAACAAACTAAAAACAAGGAGGAGATGACCATCTACAAGCTAAGGAGAGAAGCCCTCAGAAATAATTAACTCTGCTGACATCTTTATTTTGGACATTTATTCCCCAGAATCATATGAAAATAAATTTCTATTCTTTTAGTTGCCCAGGGTGTGGTACTTAGTTTTGGATGTCCTAGCACATTACATAGCTGATAATTCCCAATGTTAGAGTACAGATCTAAAAAAATAAAAAATGAATAAAAAAATGTGACAGGTATATTTATCTTCAATGTTCTCCCATTAAAACGTCTGAAATTTATCCTTCTGTTTCATGAGCTCCTTATAGACAATGCACTCTTGGTGCTCCCAGGATTCAGAGGGTTTTCATTTAATGGACAGTCTTCCCTGCCCTGCCTCTCCAGAAGTACTCCCAGAGGGTCAAAGCACACTGCTCCTGACCTAGAGACTTTAATTGTTCAGAACACCTTGGTGTGTATCAGTCTTTGAAGACATTTATCTACACAAAGTAAATAATACCTGATTTATGTAGCAAATCTTTTGTGTTTTGACTTGTTTTGATAGTAATGAGCAGGTGCGAAGAAATTGCCATCTTCGCTTATTGCTGGTGGCAGCATAAATTGGAAAGCAATTTGCCAGCATGTATCAAAGTTTTAAAAATATTTGCTCCTGCCAGACACGATAGTGCATGCCTGTAACCCCAGCTCTTCAGGAGGCTGAGGCAGAAGGATTGGGAGTTCTTTAACAGCCTGGACAATTTAGTTAGACACCGTCTCAAAATAAAAACCCAAAAGGGCTGAGGATGTAGCTCCATGACAGAGAACTGGGTTCATGCCCTAGTACCATACACAAAAAATTTGCTCTCTTTTACCAGTTATTTCACCTCTGAGAATGACTAAAAAGGATATATTCATAAAGGCATTTATGAACTCTGGTAATCCATTTCAGTATTATTTATGCTATCTCCATTACCTCCAAAAGAAACAAGCTAAATGTCTTAGATTAGATAAACTGTGCTGCTCCCATAGCACATAGGAAGTGTGGAGCTTTTATTTGTAATCTGCGTTTCCAAAGATAATTCAATGGCATAAGAGTATCAATGAATTTTACAACTTTAGATAAACAGATAGGATATAAAAGGATTCCACTGTATAAATCTATGCCAAGAAATCCAGGAATTCTGTTTACTCTCTTATCCTTCTTCCCTTCTCCTCTGTCCCCACCTCAAAATATATATATATTTATTTATTAATATATATAAATATATATTTATATATATATTAAATATATAAATATATATATTTTTTAATTGGTCAGAGAGAAAAACATTCCATATTCTCAGAAGTAGATATAAATTCTAAGGAGTTTTCGGCATCAGTTCATCAACTTAACAGGGGCAAGGGGAAAAGATTTTCTAGTGTTAGAATCTGTGAATACAAGGTGGTAACTGCTTTGCTCTTGAAGTGACCTGCCTCTATTACATCCACAAAGACTGGCATTAATGACATGCAATTACAACTCTTCTTTTCTCATTTGAAGGATCAAAAGGTAATCTTCCTTAATTCCTTAACAGAAGTATCACAAAGTGTCACAAGGCATAAGGCATAAAGAATGTGCCACACTCTGCTCCATCCCCTTGTTATCAGGGATGGAATATTTTAAACCTTATTGTATGATGATTTCCAAATGAGAATTCAGCAATTTTAGAATTTTCAGAAATTAATAAAGCATTATATAGGGCACATGGTCAGAAATGCCAATTTTTATTCCTGGGGCAAGACTGATACCAGGGTGCCTAAAACATTCCATCACCTGATTCATTTTATAAACTGTGAACAGATAGGTGCAAAACCCTTTGGGTCCAGTACACAGAGAAGATCTTGGATGAAAATACTTTTTTGTGGTGATTTTTTTTTCCTACTATGAGAATATATTACCTTTAAAAACAGGATCAATATTTTATTTCACAAGTGTAAGGTGATAACCTTCTATAAACATGAGAAATAAGCAGGACCCACCTAGGTGAGTGGCCAACTAATCTGCCTTGCTCAGAGTAAGTTGCCCTGGTGACACCATGGACATCAAGAATTAGGGACATTCGCTTACTGTGTGCCCCACAGCTGCCCTACTTTGAATCAGCATATGCTATTTTGTTCTTCATTATCATTAAAACACTTAAAGACTGACTTCCATTTCATTTCCCTAGAGCAAAATTTATCTAACAATCCATTTTCCCAAATTTCAAATCTGTGGGGCTGGGAGACAGAGGGTGCATGTGTGTGTGCATACATGTGCACACATGCACTTTGAAGTGACCTGCCTCTATTATACCCATAGAGTGAAACAAAATATGCTTACATACATACACATACACTTCTCAGAAAATTAAATCCCTTTAAGAGATTCTTTATGTCCAAAACCAGGCAAAGGGGTTGCCACCTGTAATCTATTATCCCAGCAACTGGAAGATTGAGGCAGGTGGATCACAAATTTAAGGTCAACCTCGGCAATCTAATGATGCCCTAAACAACTTAGCAAGACCCTGTCTCAAATGGGAAAAAAAAATTAAAAAGGGCTGGGGAGATTGCTCCTTTGTAAAGTACCCCTGGGGGGTTCAATTCTCAGTACACATACACACAATAATAATAATTTCTTCCCAAATAATAGAGCACTGGTGGAAATACAAATTTGTTTTAAAACAGCGTGAGGACTTGGGATCTGTTTCCTAGTGTTTGAGCACTAGGTCTATCATTTATTAAACTGAGTTCATTTTTTCCTGACCAGAGATGATGATTGAATAACCTCATCATGAATATTATCAAATTCAATAGCCAACTAAGCCCACTCACCTGAATACTGTCCTTACAAAATTTTATTTCTATATAGGAGCTACTAGTTATATTTAAATAATGCAGTGCCTGAAAATATAATAGAAGAACTCCAATAGAAGCTTTGAGAGGTTTTTTTTTTTTTTAAGATTTCCAGTAAATGCCAAACACAACAGCATACCAAAGCCTAAATATATTTCTTTTGTGTACCTATTGTGAATCTGGCAAACTTGAAGAACTGTTAATCATGATATCCTTTTCCTGGTAGAATCTCATAAACACTTGCTCTTAAAAACCAAACAACAGAAACAAAATAATAGTGGAATTAATATGGATCAACGGTGGCATTGACAGCATTCTTAGTTTGCACATCATTATTGGGAATGCAGCATTAGCACCTTGCAAGGAGGCAGGAAGGAAGAAATGGGTACCTCATTATTTCTGAGAGCTGGACTTGAGCACAGGTTTGGAGATTTGAATGCTCCATTATCATCAGTCAATGATAGGCATTTATGTACCTGTCACTCCACAAGATCATCAACTAATTACATTAATAATCGAATCCCATTTTACTTTGTCTTTTAATTTTAACCACAGAGAGTCTTATCCATGAAGGTCACTTGCTTTATGGTACTGCTGACACAGACACGTCATAATTAATACTTTAGTTAAAATATTTCTCTGAAGCTGAAGGGCTGGGTCCTTGTGAATTTTAACACATGCTTTTTGAGAAGAAGGACACCAGGGTCCGAAATTCCAGTTTTGTCTGAAACTCTTTGGCTTTGGGCAAGTCATTTAACCTGTTTGACCCAATTCCTTTCTCCTAGGTGTAAATAATTAGAATTACAATCTAAGGAGTTATTTATCTTCCAAAGGACACTATACATAAACTTTCTTTTGATGGGAAGAATGGTTAAATAAGATACAGAGGCTAGAATTCTCTAATCAGAATTTTATTCCCAACCAAAATATTGTTCATTCTATTATAGATTATCCAAAAAGTGAGCTCTGCTTACATCATCCTCCCACTAAGGTTCTCCAACAGCTTCACATACCCTTGGTTAATTTATGAACTTCTTGATACAGGCATTTCATGAAGCTCCTACCTGGATCAGGGATCTCATCTCTCTATTCAGTTATATCATCAGTCTGTTCCCAGAAAACCAAATCCTTTGCTGTTCACTGAATA
This sequence comes from Callospermophilus lateralis, assembly GCF_048772815.1. Taxonomy (NCBI): domain Eukaryota; kingdom Metazoa; phylum Chordata; class Mammalia; order Rodentia; family Sciuridae; genus Callospermophilus; species Callospermophilus lateralis. The sequence continues at coordinate 58,466,850 of NC_135306.1, read as the reverse complement.
TTCTATCTTCTCTCTGTGTGTTTTCTACATTCTTTTTCCAATTCTCTTTCTTTCTAAAACACCACAATTGCTACTCTGTACTGCAATTTCTGCTTTACTGGTGTACCTCTTTCAAAACTTTTGTCAGTTCTTACACAGAAAAGGGCTTTGCTTTTTGATTTGTTGTATCCAGAGCACCTAGCATGATGCCTGGCATGTAAGAAGCACTCAGAAAATATTTGCAGAATGGATGGATAAAAGAACAAACAATGTGTTTCTTAGTATAATTTATGATTCTTCTCTCTTTTGTGTGTACTGAGTTCAAAAATATAGTCCACTCCTCTTTGAGCATGATAGTTTAATAACCTTATGAGCCATACTGTGTTAGGATAAAGATGGTGACTTTCAGTAGACTTTCCCTTTTCTTTAAAATTACTTTTTTCAAAAACTTAAATGAAAACAAAAAGGAAGATCAATATAGCCTTGTAAAGCACCATTTATATCTTCTTTCCAACTACTGTTCACTTCCACTTCATAGCACCCCAGACAGTGGATCTCATTCTAAACTAGATAATAGCCAGCTAATTTTATGCACACATATTCCAAATAGTCAGTACATACTTTCTCGTTGAAAGGCATAAATTCAAGGAATCAGTTTTCTAGTCATTATCTAAAAATACTTTTTAAATTGAGCACCCACATGAGGATAGTCAGGACACCACTAAAGATTAGCTTTACAAATACATAGCTTGCCAGGTACAAGTTCACATTTTTCAAACACATGTACTGCCATAGCTTACCAGTATTATAAGAATATTGGAACTGAAAGTCAAATGCCACAAAGACTATACTCTCTGTACTTCAGATCTTCTATGAAATTAGATGATCAAAATAGATATTTAACTTTTTAAGTCTAGAATACCCAATTAGACAAGAAAAATATTTTACAATAACTGGAACCACTTTCCTATAATGCATTCCAAAAACACATACAATCACATATGTATGTATGGACACACACACAGACCTGAAGGTCTAACTGCCAAAAAAAATAAACTTGAGATAAAAATGGTTCACCCATGAACAATATGATCTTAACTTCCATGTCCAGAAGACTTCTACATATTCCCTATTCCTAGATACTTCTTTATTATCTCTTGACAAACTTCCACATTTTTTTAGATCTCTATTTGAGTACCTATCTTCAGAAGTATTTTCTAACTCCCCGTAGTTATTTGATGGTTTTTTTTTTCCTAGGAATTTTCATAATATCCTACCATCATAGTATGTATATGTATGTGAGAGAGAACATGGCATGGTATGTATTTCAGTAAAGACTTCCTGAATATCATAATATGTAATGTCTTACATATATCTAAGACACACACTTTTTTTTAAGCACTGGGGATTGAATCCAGGGGCACTGTACCTCTGAGTTATATCCCATAACTATTTTATTTATTTCTTTAAGATAGGTTCTAGCTAAGCTGCCCGGGCTAGCCTCCAACTTCCGATGCTTTTGCCTCAGCCTCCTGAGCACCCAGATTTACAGAGATGTGCCACCATGCCAGTCTGTCTTATATGTATCTTAAAACCATAATTAAAGCTATAATTTAATTTAAATGACAGATGAAATGGAAATTCTTAGAATTTCCAACCCCTTCAAACCACTTGATCACAATTTACACTACTGTGCTTGTTCACTGATTCATAGGCTATCTGTGGAAGGAAGACATTTTTACTTCGAAAGTTATTATTTTAATTGGGGAAAATGAAAACAATGCTTTCTATACTTCTCATTTAACAGATGAAGAAACTAGGTTAAGAAAAGCTGAGGAACTTTCCCTGGCTTCCACAGAGCATTAGTAGCAGGCCTAAAACTGGGCTCCTCTGCTCTGAACTATAAGTCCAGTAATCACTTCATATGATTGTGCTGTCTCTGGGCAAGAACTTTTGCAAGGAGAATGGGTTAGTCAGCTTTTCGCTACTGTGACCAAAATGCTAGAAGAGCTTACAGGAGGAATTGTTTATGTGGCACTCATACTGGAAGGGTGTGGAAGAAGAAAACTGTAGAGCTTAGGATAGCCAAAAAGCAGAGTAAGAGACATATCAAGGCCCCAGGACAAAATAAAAACCTCACAGGCACATCTCTAGTAACCTACCTCCTCTAGCCACTCACTGCCAACAATTACCACCCAATACAGCAGTCCTATCAAATTATTATTGCATTGAAAGTATTAATCAACTGATTATGTTACAGCTGTAATAATCTAACCATTGGATTCTAAACATTCCTGCATTGTCTAACATGAACTTTTGGGAGATACCTTATACTCAAACTATAGCACAGCATAACTAGATCTAAGCAATTTGTATGGAATATAAAGACAAAAGTTTGACTCAGGAGTTGCACTTCCTTACTTGGGATGCTCTATAAAATTCTCAGATTATAAAACTTCATTATATAACAAACAACTCACAATTTGAAATTGAAATGCTATTTTGAATATTCAGGAAATCCTCACAAGGTAATCATTTGTGTACATGTGCGTGTGTGTGTGTGTGTGGTCAATATATCTACTTCTATGGAATTTACCTTGCTTACTGCTATTTAACTGGTACATAATTTATAAATACCTATTGACTGACATAGTGGTTAGTTCACAAACCCCAAAATATGAAGTCAAATATTTTAAATACATAAAGGTCAATAACCAAGTCATCATGGAACTTATCATTTAATGTTGATATGTACACTCATCATTTTGTTTAAATTATTCCTATGTTACTGGGGATGATTTCAGATTTTTTTAACTGAGAAAAGAATATTATTAAACTATTCTCTCATGCAACAGTGATTCCTAAAGGTTATTTCTAAAAGAACAGATGTTGATTTTAGACTGTATGTATGTTATATTCTTAAATGATGCTTTTGTCCATTTTAGAATACAAGCATTTTGTATATTTCCTTTTAGTGAGATTTTAAAATAGGCATATTTTACTGTGTGATGAGAAGAAAGTGATCATTTCTCTTGCATAAATTATCTGAGCTAATAATTTAACTAGAAGGAATAGAATCTTTCTTTTCATTAGGTTTCTCCTTTCAACACAAGCTTTGTCAGCCTACCGAGTCATGACGAGTAATCCTTTATATGTCAGGGTACACTATTCTTCCTGATGAACTCACAAATTAAAAGGTAATGTGAAAAGATGACACTGGGAATATTGAGGAATAGTTGGGAAGGAATCCATGATTAAACAAAGGTTTACATTTTTAATATAATGTTATCAAAATGATAATGTGGAATAAAATAGAGTTGGATAATCCAAGGAAATCCTAATATAGAAGCACAAAGACACTATCTCATAACCTGTGATGTCTCCCCTGCCTTCTGCTACAGAGCCTTATTTCATTATATCTTGCCAAGGATTAGGGTGCAATCAAATCATTTTCACTTTAAGCTAAGGTAATTATTATTACTTTTTGCCTGCTTCCCTTCCCACCCCCCTTTTTTGTTGTTGTTATTTAAACATGGTTTATTCAAGAGTAAAATGAACCAAAGCATTTATCAGCTCAGTGCATTCACAAGTGATGCTTAAGGCAATTGACCAAGACCAAAGGCATAGGTTAGCTGCAAAACCATTAGTGATTCTGAATATTAGAATAAGAACTCTTGTTGAGTCTGTGATAAAGCTGAAAAATAAATGTAGAAGTCACAAAGTACTTTGCATTAAAATGACATTAGATAGATTCACAGAAAACTAAAAGGAGTACAAAAGTTTCCTATAAGATGACCATAGCCATATTGCTATTCATGAACCCAAAAGTAAAATTTATTATTTTTTAGTGTGTAATGCATTTACTTTTAAGGGTCATATCAGAAATAGGAAATTACAATATTTAGAAAATATTCTTTCTAGTTCTGAAGCTTTGACATATCAGAGAAACATCTATAATTTACAGAATATATTATAGAAAAATTAAAAGTGTATATCAGAAGAGAAATCTGGTGACATAAATTTAAGTTTGCAATATTTTTTTTTGTTTTCCAATATGCCTTTTATTGGGCAGAACATTTTCATTGATTTTTTTTTTAAATAAATTACAGTGGAATGCATTACAATTCTTATTACATGTATAGAGAACAATTTTTCGTATCTCTGGTTGTATATAAAGTATGTTGACACCAATTTGTGTCTTCATACATGTACTTTGGATGATGATGTCTATCACATTCCACCATCCTTGCTAATGCCCTGCCCTCTTCCTTTCCTTCCCACCCCTCTGCCCTATCTAGAATTCATTATGTTTTTAAGTGTCAATAAATATAACCACAGTAAACAATTTAATGGAAAATTATTCTTTAATTTGAATCTTTCATTCTAGAATTCCTAATTATTTCACTGCTTGCTTTGTTCCTGATTTACAAATTTCCTTCCAAAGCTAGCAACCTTTCATAAAGGATCTCTGAACTCAGACCCATTAAACTATCATGAAATATCTTATTTCAAGAATTTTTAATTAAGAGATCAATAACCTAACAGACCATATCAACTCATTCAAAGTAATTACTAAATATTGCTTCATTAATAGAGCTATGCTAGCTTAAAATTCAAACAAAATTTCAATGTCAATCAAAACATATTGCCTGTATATGTATATTGCATTCAAAAACTATTATCTTTTCTAGGTTTTATTGACAATATCTTTATGATTCTGACAAGGTTTGGTATGGACAGAGTTTGGATAAACATAGGTTCTATAACCCATATAATTTAGTGAAAAACATGTTTTGGAGAAGGAACTCTAGTCCAGCCTCCTTTGGATAATATAATCTTATATATAATTTTTGGCTATTATATAATACCAGAAAGAACCCATAAAATAACTAGCAACAAAAATGGGAAACAGTGAGGCCCTGGGTTCACTCCCTAGCTCTAAAGAAAAAAGGAGAGTAAGAAAGAAATAGCATATTTCTACTCAATATTAATAGAAAACAACATTTGAAGTGAAAAAGTTTCTTTTATAGTAATAATAACTGTAGAAAAAAATAAGAGAAATAAAAATTCACCACCCAGGAAATAAGATAGTAATACTTGTAGCAGGAAAGTTTCACCAATGAAATCTAAAATTATTTGGTGATGTAGGAAATTTGATTGATCCCAAAGTATCTCTCCAAATATATTTATAAGCTATAAAGGAAAAAAAATATTAAATAGAGTGAAAAGATTAGTACATGTTATCATAATCAAGTACATTTTCGCAGATAAAAAAATCAGTACCATGTACCCTCTATATGACATACTGAGAAGGACACCATATTATATTTGTGGTTTTTTTGATGAAGATGCATAGCCTGAGCCTATTGCCAAAACATCACATAGTTCAAAATGAGAGTCACTGTACAAAATAATAAGTACTCATTAAATGTTTCAAGGTCATAAAAGTTAACAAAGGACTTAGTAATTGTCACAAACTAGCAGAAATTAAAAAAACAAAACAAAATCTGGTATAGTAGTTTTGGTCCTGGCAAAATGATATTCATGGAAAAATTAGTGGAATTTCAATAAGGTTTATAGATTATTTAATATTGTGCTGTTGTTTCTTATTTAATTGTACTAAGAAATTTAATTATGACTTTATCAGCTGTTAACAGTAGAGGAGGCAAGATAACAGGTATAAATTCTTGGCAACTTTTAAAATAAATTTTCTGTTAATAATTTTTCAAAATATTTTAAAGTTAACAAAGTAGGTAATAATATAAATGAAAGCAACAAACTCAAAAACTTTCTGAGTAGCTATGAAACTTCCAGTGTTGCCATTTTGCTAATTTTATAATTATTCATATGCTTTTTGGCCTCTAAATAAATTGATGAAAAAACATTACTTCTCCATATTGCATTATCAATATGAAAGCTAATTATTTTAAGCCTGTTTTCTATTATCGTATTTATCAGTCTTAAAAACTTATCTATGCTAGCATTTCACTTGAGACATTTATTGATTGCCACTACATGCCATGCAACTAAGACCACAAAAGATGATTATGATGACTATCTGCATATACTAATGAAATCTAGAAAAACAGCTTATGTCATTTATGTCTTAAACATCTACCCTAAATAATTTGTGAGTTAAAAATTTTTGAGGGTTATTAATACATAGCATACATTTCATGATTACATTCATGATTGAAAATTTTATTAGTGCCATTAAAAAAATCAAGAACCTGAAGAATTGTGTTGTCATTGAGTTTGTCTATAATAGCATGAAATCACATAAGAAGATGGGTACAAGGAAGGATCACATCACAAACATTTGTGAAGATGAACTTTAAACCTAGGAAATAGCAAGTGAGCAGTTCAATAGAATGCTGCAGGCAGAGAAGCAAAGTGGGAAATCCCTGGCTGGCAGAAGCAACACAAGGGGTATTTTAAAATCATTTGCAGTTGGGCAGCAGTCCTAGAGATTCCTCATACTAATTTTATTAACTTCATATTCTAAATTACAAAATCATTTTATATTTTCCTTACTTAACTAAAATAGATTATTTTATATGATATTTGACTTAAAAAATAAGGACAAATACGGCTGTATTTTTTGTGGACACTGTTAGCAGTACAGTGGTTGGTGGTAGAGTGCCACTTCACCAAGCTCCAAATGCTCATCTGTTAGCTTTGGGGCAAATGTCCAATTTCCTTATGCTCTATGAGACCGACTGTCACTTTTAGCATGCAAAACGTTGAAACTGATATGTTGTGACCCTTCTGTATTATGGGTAAATAACAAGATTGGCGACTAAAATAAACGTTAAGATTTAGAAGTTAGCATTTCTACTGCATGTAAAACAAATTCTTTATTGTCCAAAATTAAATTAATTTGTTACTTTTCTTTTGTCACAGTTTACCTCACATTGTCTCTTCTAAATATATCATTTCATTAAGAGAAAAGTGTTAGATAAGATTTCATGGAAAAAAAAAAGGATTGTAGAAGGAGGTTGAAAAAATACCAGGTAGAAGGATTTAAGATACCTAATAAAGACGGATAAGAGAAAAGAGGATAAAAAACAAACAAACAAACAAACTTGGGAATCAACAAAGAAAAAGGTGAAAGACCTCTACAATTAAAATTATAGAAGACTAAAGAAAGAAATTAATTCCATCTTAGATTATGGAAAGATTTACCTTGTTCTTAGATAGGCAGAATTAATATTGTTAAGATGACCATACCACCAAAAGCTATATACAGAATCAATGTAATCCCTATCAAAATTCCAATGACATTCCTCATAGAAACAGAAAAAGCCATCAAGAAATTCATCTGGAAAAATAAGAGACCCAGGATAGCTAAAGCATTCTTTAGCAAGAAGAGTGAAGCACATGGCATCACTATACCAGAACTTAAAGTATACTACAGAACAATAGTAACAAAAACAGCATGATATTGGCACCAAAATAGACTGGTAGATCAATGGTTCAGAATAGAGGACACAGAGACTAACCCACATAATTACAGTTATCTTATATTTGCAAAGGCACCAAAAATATTCATTGGAGAAAAGACAGCCTCTTCAACAAATGGTGCTGGGAAAATTGGAAATCCATATGCAACAAAATGAAATTAAACCCCTATCTCTCACAATGGACAAAACTCAACTCAAAGTGGATTAAGGACTTAGGAATTAAACCAGAGACACTGTGTCTATTAGAAAAAAAAGTAGGCCCAAATCTCCATCATGTTGGATTAGGTCCCAACTTTCTTAATAATACTCCTATAGTGTAAGAATTAATGTCAAGAATCAATAAATAGGATGGATTCAAACAAAAAGCTTCTTCTCAGCAAAACAAACAATCAGTGAGGTTAATAGAGTGTCTACTAATTGGGAACAAATTCTTATCACACGCACGTCAGACAGAGCACTGATCTCTAGAATATATAAAGAACTCAAAAATCTTAACAAAAAAACAACACAATCAATAAAGAAACTGAACAGACACTTCTCAAAAGAAGATATAAAATCAATCAGTATATGAAAAAATGTTCATCATCTCTAGCAATTAGAGAAATGCAAATCAAAACTAAGATATCATCTCACTCTGGTCAGAATGGCAGGTATTATGAAAACAAACAACAATAAGTATTGACAAGGATGTGGGAGAATAAGGCACACTCATATACTGCTGGTGAGACTGCAAATTGGTGTAGCCAATATGGAAAGCAGTATGGAGATTCCTATAAAACTGTGAATGGAACCACCATTTGACCCAGCTATCCCCTCTCCTCAGTCTATAACCCAAAGGACTTAAAAACAGCATACTACAGGGACACAGCCGCATCAATGTTTATAGTAGCACATTTCACAATAACTAAACTGTGGAACCAACCTAGATGCTCTTCAGTAGATGAATGGATAAACAAAATGTGCTATATATACATAATGGAATATTATTCAGCATTAAAATAGAATAAAATCATGGCATTTGAAAGTAAATGGATGGAGCTGGAGAATAAATTGCTAAGTGAAATTAGCCAATCCCCCCCCAAATAAATGCTGAATTATTTCTCAAATTAAGGATACTGATTCATAATATGCTATGGGGGCCTGGGGATGGGAGGATTAAATGAACACTAGATAGGGCAAAGGGGAAAAGGGGAGGGAATAAGAGTAGGAAAGATGGTGGGATGCAACGGTCATCATTACGCTAAGTATACATATGAAGACACGAAGGATGTGACTCTACTTTGTGTACAACCAGAGATATGAAAAATTGTGCTCTATATGTGTAATATGAATTGTAATGCATTCTGTTGCCATATAAAACAAATTAGATTTTAAAAAATTTAAAAAATAAAGAAAAAATGTCAAAGACATAGTAAAGATCAAATATCCACAGAATATTACAAAAAAAGTCAGAAAATTTAAATTTGAACAACGTGGATCACTTTTATAATTAGCAGAAATTTATAATATAAAGCACAAATAAACAATGACATTATAATTTTTTTAAAGTGTCTTTCATTATTTTATATACATTATAGTTATAAAAGAATAAAACTTGGTATAGTTTTGTCTTGTTTTGTTTTTTTTAAGCAGTACTAGAGATGGAATCCAGGGCTTTGCACAGGCTAGGCAAACATACCACCAATGAGCTACTTCCCCCCTTTTAAAATTTTTGTTTTATATTGAAATAGATATCATTAAATTTTGTAGGTTGGCCTTGAACCTGTGATTCTCTTGTCTTAGATTCCCTAGCAGCTAGAATTTTAGCTACCACACTCAGTCCTGGTTATGTTTTTTATCACAGAAGGATACCATTAAAAAATGTTATAATATAGCTCTTTCCCTAAGAGGTTGTAAGAGTTATTTTAATTCCATAGATAATATGAAATATTAACCTGATACAACAGAAAAAAAACATTTTGTTAAAGTGGAAGAGGTACAAGAAAAGGCCAAAGAACCACTGAGCGGGCTCCACCTGGTTTATACAGTTATAAGCAGTATGATGACCAAATTCAGCCTCATTTTAAATACACATTTTTTTCCACCTGAAGCTAATGTCAATTATCAAATGAGGTGCTTAAACAACTACTTAACTCTTCTTTCACATTCATCATCTGGAGTCAAAATTGGATCTAAAGTGGAAACTAGTAGAAGAATCCTCTATTTAGTCATGGTTATAGCTTTTACTCAAAAAACTGCAATGATTCTTTAAAGCTTAAACAAATTGATTCAAATTCCTTAGCAGAGTTTATTTCCGTATTCCATTACCTAGAACAGAACTGACACAGAAAAGGTGCTTAATAAATATTTTCTGCCTGGCTGGCTGGATGCCATGGCTGTCTTAATTTGACTTACATTTAGCATTTAATGTAAACTACTTTGTGTTGTTTATATTTTTATGGCTGTCTATATTCTTTCTAAAAAGGAATTGCATACCAAAACATTTCAGTTACAAGGGCACCTATTCCTGGTAGAAAAAGCTCTTATAAAAAAAACAAAAATGAGACTCAAAGAAGAGTGACTCAGTCTGTTGACAAGTTTCCACAGCTTAAGGCCAGCCAAAAAAAATTTTGTGTATATCTAACCAAATGTGGGGAGAGTATTGAACATCATAGTTCATGAAGCAAAAATAAAATCAAATAAATTGTGTGATACAAAATAGTTAATTTTTCTGCACCCTTTTCTCTATTTGCAAGGCCAAGAAATATTCAACAAGTAATGTAGCAATTAAAATCTTTTAATTCAAGTTAGAATATATCACAGATGGAATCAAATTTAAGGTGAACAAAACCATTCTGGTTGCTAAAATCTCTTACAAAACAAATTTTCTGGATGAACTTCAATTCTATTCTCACCTTCAAACACACAGGTTGAGCATGCGAGTGGATATTTTATTTTTCATTTGAGGAACAACTAAAGGAACACAAGCAATTTCTCAACTTCAAAGGTTTAAAGATTGTCTTAGCTAGCCAGAACTTCTTTCTAAAATGTTGGGAATTTTTTTTTTCTTCTTCTTCTGGTTTTAATGTAGTGGCAGGGATATCAAGCTTGGAATCTTGAATATTTTCTTACCTTAGACTTAATTTATCCAAGTCTCAAGATGCTTAGAAAAGTGATTGGTTTTGTGACCTACTAGAAGGACATCACTGAAAAAATGAATAGAATAATAGAGTTAAAAGCTTTTTATAAAGTATTTTATCACAGTTGTTACCTAATTTACTTCCTGTTTCTAAAAACCACTTTTCCCAGCCCGGCATGGTGGCACATGCTTGCAATTCCAGGAACTTGGAAGGCTGAGGTAGGAGGACTCAGGTTCAAAGCAAGCCTCAGCAACCTACAACACCCTGAATAAGAGACCCTGTCTCAAAATAAAAAAAATAAAAGGACTTGAGATGTGGTTCAGTGGTTAAGGACACCTGGGTTCAATCCACAGTATGAACACATGTATGTATGAATGTATGAATGAATAAATAAATAAGTATAAGACACCTTTCCCAGGATTTCTAAAAATGACACCTGTGCACTATTGCAGCAGCTGGTTTTCTCTGTTCTTCATTGTTTCCTTTTTTTTTCCTCAAAAAATCTTAAAACCAAACTAAGGCTTTGCTGCCCACTGCTGGAGAAGAGGAGAATAAATCAACTTCCTTTGACTTCAATTCTTCAGTGGCTTTCTTTCAAGTGGTATGTTGTTTCTTCTGCTATTTATTACTTGATAATACTGATTTATAGATACTTCCATCCTGTGAATTTACACTAGCTTAACATGGGTAAAATGTACAGTTTGATTATTCTATCCTTTACTTTACACCAAGCTAAGAAAATGACAAGGACTTAAACAATGCATGTTAAGAATTTCTGTTGTCCATTACAGTGACAACATAGGCATTCATACAAAATATTTGCCCACCAATTCAGTTTTTACATCTTCTATGATTTTCATGATATAATTGCATAATGTGTGTTAGAAACTCATGTTTTCTTTTTTTTTTCAGTTTTGCCTAAAATGATATCAAGTATTATAGTAGACAGTAAAGCAATGGGGAATGAATAACTCAATGAATAGATCTATACTAATAATGTGCTGACACACGTGGAAATCCACAGGAGCTTCATATCAAGCATGGCATCTAGCACAGTCTGAACAGTTTGCACTGTATTTATAAAAAAGATTGAAAACGTTGTACTTGTCATCGATTTATAAAATTTACAAGAAAATGGAACATAGGTTTTGTTTTGTTTTTAGCAGTTCATAGTAAAATGTATTGGAGGATATTCATAGTTTTCTACTATGAAATATTAGAGTTTTTTTCAGGGACTATAGACAATATTTTCAACTTTCATTTTATTATGTTGCATATTGTCATAAATATGTGGATTCCCAACTGAAGTATAAAAAATATTTCTCTTTTTCCTGTTATAAAAAAATACCGAGTTAATTGTGCTTGTTATAATGGGATTACACCTTAAAAAATGAAAAGGGCATCCAGGAGTTCTTTGTAAGCTGCACATATTTGTTCTATAAGAGATTCATAAGATCATAGAATCATAGCTTTTTGTGTTTTTTTAAAGCTGAAATGGACTTTAAAGATGATAAATGTAAGGAGTTTGTTTTGAACCTGTGCAATTACAATAATGACCTTTAATTCTTTCCTAATGGCTTAGATGGAATTAATTGGTTATTTCAATATCTGGGCTCATCTTGTCTGGAATTTTAACAGAGTCCATAATGGGTTCCATCAAGCTAATTTAAAATGTTCTGAAAGCACATCTTTAAGAGCCTTAGTGTTCTGTATCTACGGTCTTCCTTTCATCTTTCTTCTACACTATTTGCAGTGAAGATGAACCCATTTTTTTCTTTGTAATTCTGCTTTGGCCAAGCTATCATTTAGATCTCACTGACAGTCTTCTTTTAATTATGTTTCCTATATTGAGAAAATTTTATGATTGGAAATCAGCTACTATTTACAAAAATGTAGAAACTGTTTTTCATTTAATGGAAGTTACAAGCGATCAAATTTCTAAATAGCTGCCATACTGCCATCTTCTGGTTATCTTGGAAGAAATTTTTTATGCTTACACACTTGATTTTAAAAATGCATCTTGATGGACTTTGAAATATATATTTTTAAAGTGTCCATTAACCAAGGACAGGAATTTAAATTGTGAATGATTAGAGCCACTCTTCCTAGAGTTCAGCGGCTTGAGATCCTGAAAGAAATAGCTCATATTCTTAAGTATAAAATGTAATGCCACCAAAGACAAGTGTGTTTTATCCCATGATTAGTTACCAAGGGCCCAATGGTAAGATTTCCTAATATCTTTCTATCATATTACTTTTCACATAATTTTTCTCATACTATGTCAGTGTGGCAGCAAGATCAGAAGCACTGTTTCAATGGTTGTGGAATTCGCCCAATCCACAATTCTTGCTTGATGTTAGTATGTTGTTTTAACTTGTTGTTTATTTTTTAAATTTTTTTCTTTAGATACACATGGCAGTAGAGTATTTTGACATATGTACATGGAGTATAATTTACTCTAATTAGAGTCCCATTCTTGTGGTTGTATATGATGTGGAATTTCACTGCCATGTATTCATATGTGAAGTTTTATTCATTCATTTCCTATCTTTTCTATTCCTATCTCCCTTCCCTACTCTTTATTCCCTTAATTCTGTTGCAGGTAACAAAACCACTTATCAATTGAACTGCCTTATTTTTGCATTTTTTTTAAAAACTCTTCCAGCTCCCACAGTAGCAGCACAAGGTAAAAGCCCACAAAGGAGGGAAGGAAAGAAGGGTTTCACACACCTTTAAGGTCCTTTTCATTTAAACAACATTAAGATCTGCACTGTCCTTTGCTTTCTTTCTTTCTTTCTTTCTTTTTTGTATTAGTGCAACAGATGATTGTGTGTGTGTGTGTGTGTGTGTGTCTGTGTGTGTGTGAATTCTCATTCATTTCATGGCATTCCTGTCCTAGTAGCCATGGAGACAAATACAGAACCCTTTATATGTTAAATAAATAGATATAACACATCAAAAACTGACTGTAAACATAAGCTATTATATACATTGCTTCCAATTCAATGATGTAAAGTCCTGTGCTATTTTCAGAAGAATAGACAAGGGCTAGGGTGTGGCTCAGTGGTAGAGCTTGTGCTTAACTTGAACAAGGCCTTGGGTTTCATCCCCAACACTGCAAAAAACAAATTTCTCAGATGACTATATGAATATAAATCATAATAGCTCATTGAAAATCAGAATGCAAATGGCCCCAGTAAATGTTTAGCAACAGAGGATTTTCTCAACTGTTAAGTGCAATCCAAAATCTAAAGCAGCTGAGACAGGTGCTAATTTCATTCCTGTTAATAGTAATTAGTGATGAAATTTAATGGTGTTTGTAAGTAGGTCTGAAGCATTTGCCATATTAAACAGGGCTTAAATATAAGGGGCCATTAAAATGTAGTTTTAAAGCTTAATAGACTTGGGAAAACAGGTATTTTGAATAATCAACACCTCTGAAAGCATATGCCAAGTTTAAATGGCAAAATTGGTCCAATTATTGTGGGCACAGAGATGACCTTGTAACTGTTGGATATAGTGTGTATGTATATTATGCCATATCCAGATGTTTGACAGCTATTTGTTCACTACACTGTAAAGAAACTGAAATTCCTGTGAATATTTTGTGCTACAGTTTGGATGTGGTTGGACTGTTTCTCCCAAAGTTTCATATACAGGTCCCCAACATAGTGATTGAACCTTTAAGGGCATGGCCTAGTGAAAGATGGTTGCATTGGGAGTTCTCCCCTTGCAAAGCATTAAAATACTGCTTGGGAGACCCAAGTTAGTTCTCACCAGAGTGAGTTCTAAAAAGAGCAAGACTGGCCCCTGAATCTCTCTGGCTTTCTCTCTGGCCATGTGATTCCTTCTGTATGTGGCTGATTCCCTTTCTTCTTCTCAGTCATGCTGTTGTGACACTGCCCAAAAGCCCTTTCCAAGATAGCAGCATCACACTGCTTCACACTCCAACCACCAGTCTCATAAGACAAATAAAACTTTTTATAAAGTGCCTAGTCTATTATAGCAACAGCAGACTAAAACATTTTACTGTGAAAAAATTAATTCCTTGTTTCCTACTCTCCCAAAATGTATCCTAAACAGATGTCAATTGAATGCCATCATCCTATATCTTTAGTATGACCAAAATGGACATTTATACTGTGCTATTTATCTCATCTTAGAGTGGCTTTTGTTGCTGTTTGTTTTCTGACTCTGAATAAAAAGTCTTTCCTAATATCACCAAACAAACAAACAAAAAAAACACTTTTAAATTTTTCAGATTCATAACTTTGTATTCCCAAGCAGCTAATGAGATGAAGCAAATGCATTAAACTTTTCACATAGTCACACATACATGTTAGCAATGAGTGGACAGTTACCTAGATAATATGGTTTTCTATAAACATTTACTAAATCTATAATGCTTCTGAGAAAGACTATCTCTATCAGTAAAAAGCATAAGAAATTGATACACACATTCTTAATCAGAGTCAAGAGGGGAAATGTTTTTATTCAATATTTATAAAATTCCAAGCTGAGTACAGGGATGGATGCCTGTAATCCAAGCTACTCAAGAAAACGAGGCAGGAGGATTATAAATTCAAGACCAACTTTAGTAAGAAACTGTCTTAAAATGAAACCTTTGCAAGGATTGGGATGTAGCACAGTGGTAGAGTGCTTGACCACAATATATAAGACCTAGGTATGGCATAACAAAAACAAATCAAATCTCAACTCAGGATATATCACTTTAGAAAAACACTATGTATACCATAAAGTATTTTGTTGGTTCTTTCTCCTATTTAGTAGTCCCTACTGGATTTTCATTTGATTACATTCTAAACTCCAGTTAACTTTAAGAATATGGAAAAAAATGATAAATTGAATAAAAACATTAAAATTAAAATTTTCATTGCTATAACATTTTGAGAAAATGGACATTCAGTAAGGTATTAGAAATAATTGATGTAATGGAATCTACTACTTCTTGAAAAATAAGACCACAAAGATCTAGAAAATAATAAAAACAGATAAATACTGAAATTTAATCCATATGCATTGATCCTTATTCTATAGCAGGCATTATGCTAAGTTAAAAATACAACTATTCCTAGGACACTCCTATCCTCAAGCTATTCAGAATTCCATAAGAGAGTTAGATAAACACTTATCAAAATAAATGATGAAGGTACACATGCAGTTTTCTGAAAAGTAGAGATTAGAAAACCATTAAAATACCCGTTTTGACCATGGAAGTTACCACCAAAAATGACCTAAGACCTGGGTCTTAAAAGGTGCTTAGAGTTTTACCAGATAAAGGAGTGACTATTTGAACAAACACGAGTAAAATAGCATGGAGGTTTAAAAGCTGATCTTACAGGTGTGTGGTGGGGGGCTGGTAGCAGGGATAGTGAGTGTTACCAATGTTGTTGGAGCAGGAAAGGCCTGTAGGGATACTGTGGGGGATAAATACAAAAAGATAGGTAAAGGGTCTTGAGTACAAAACTAATAAGACAATAGGAGAATTAAAATTCTTTAAAGAAGAGATTTATCTTAATGGTAATAAAACATAACATTATTTTTTGGTTGTTTTACCTGTAAGAACTAATCTGATCTTCAAAACACCCTTAAGATTAAATACCTTCCTCATTTTACAAATAATAAAACTGAAGCTCACAGAGGATACATATTTCATCTGGAATCAAACAGGTAATAAATGTCTCAAACTGGATATTTTTCCAGAGGTCATAGCCTTGTCTACTTTGCAAACCCATCAGCTTGACCAGCTGGGGTTTTAAAAGGCAATTTTTCTGGCAATTCTGAGAATACATTGAATGTAAGAGGACCTAAAAGGCAATGATAACAGTTATTAAGATGTTGCAGAAATATCAGAGGTATAAATGAATAGAGGGAATGGAAACAGTAGAGGTAACCAATATCCTCATGGGTATAGGCCACTGCCAAGGCCCTGGGAGGAGTCAATGGTCATACATCTTTGTAAAGTCGTCAAATACCTTAATTACACACGTTTAAAACTTTTGTCTCTTTTCCTCTGACTTACCACCTGTCACATTTTTTTTTTTGTTGTTGTTGTTGTTCCTGTCCTATAATTTTGGACAAGTCCCATGTGCTTAGAGATCTGGCTAGAGAGATACCTGAAGATATATTTAATTTAGAAAAAGTGGAATCTACCTGTGCAATTTGTAAAATGTCCTGCCATTAGTAAGTTATGGTAAATCAACCCATCATAGGAAAAGTTTTCAGGAAAACTACCATTCATGTGTTAAATCATCTAGCTCTGAGTTACAGAATTGTACAGCTGGAGAACTGATCACAATATGGAGGTTCATTGATACCCAGCACAAGAAGTGTTTGGATAGTGCATACAAAATGAGTATTGAATTTTAAGCAGCCAGATACACAACTGAGGAAAACTCTGAATGATCAAGCAAATGAATTATAAGTTAAGTATTTTGTTCTCTTACAATACTTAGTTTAAAAAGGATATCAAAAAGCCAGGTGAACTGGCACTTGCCTATAATCCCAGCAATTTGGGAGGCTAATGCAGGAGAATCACAAATATGAGGCCCGCCTTGGCAACTTAGTAAAACTCTATTTCAAAATTAACATTTTAAAAAGAGTTTGGAATATAGTTCAGTGGTAAAGCACTTGCCTAACATGTGTGAGCCCTGGGTTTAATCCCCTCTACTCAAAAAATAAAAAAAAAATATACCATACTAAATCATGGAAAATATGCAATTATAAACAGTCATTAACTTTATTTTTCCTTAAATATTTTGACAGGACTCAAATGAAATAGAATTAGTCAGTATTTCATTATTGTCTAGCACAAACCTCCAGCAGGACTTGAAATAGCAAATCTGCCTGTGTATGAGGTTGCGTGTTTTCTGTCTCTCATTGTATCAGATCATGTCTGAGCATATCTGACATATCTTCTCCTGATAATGTCTAATGGTTCCAGGCTGAATAAGCAAGTAAAATTGCCACTGACATAGCAAAATGATCAAACCATACCACAGAAAATACAATTATGTTCCTAAAATGATATTTTAGGATGGTTGTCATATGAAGCAGGGATCAATTACTATATAGCCAAAAATATAAATAAAGGAAGAAAATATTATAATTATTATAAGTATTAGGTCAAGAAAAATATAAAGCTTTTTAAATTTTTTGAGGTATATTAAATATGCAATGATTTCTCATTCTAATTATTCACTTTTAAACAGATGTCATATTCTTAAAGCAGACCCCCCCAAATAATACCAAGTTTTGGTCTAGAAATTATATCCATCTCAACCAAAAGATTTTGTAAATAGAGGCTGAAACATCTCAGCTAGTAAAATAAAGGGCTGATACTCTTTAATCCAATGGCATAGAGAGTCAGAGAAAATTCGACAGTTTCTAATTTTCTGGGTAGAATAGTGAAAAGGAGTCTGGTCTACAGAAGAATGTTCAATTTTAAATGTATCTGGGGAATGAATGAAACAGATAGAAACAAATATCCAGGATGAAGTTGAAATGCTAGCAGTGAATTTCAAAGAGAACTGAAGAGTCACGTAAGTTTGAGGGAATAGCCATTTGGTGATGGCTCAAGCTAAAAATATAGACAAGAATGCTCAGAGATGTCCTGTAAGGGGAGAAGAAACAGAGGATGCAAACTCTGAAGAATGTTAAATATGAACATTAGGGTTAGGGATAAAATATCCACAAGGGGAAGAAAAATCAGAAAGGTACACAGTGTCAGCAGGTAGTTGAATTGGGAAACTAAAATCAGAAAAGACTTTGTGAAAAATGAAAACATGTTCAAGGATGCAAGGACAATGAGTCTGAGAAAAAGATTTCTATAACCGTTTTACAGAAGCATAACTACACAGAAAGAGCTCCATATATTTTATAAATACAAATTGAGTTTGGAGATAAGTATGCACCCATGGTACTATCACTGCAAAGTCATTAACCTACCATTATCTTGGAAAGCAATATTTAGGAGGTAAATCAGTTTAATCAGTTTTTGTCAAGTAATGGGGATGGTAGTTTGACTACAGTAACCTGAAGCCTAAATTTGCTTAGTAAATGGGAGATCTGAGAGCAAAGGTAATGTATACTCTTCTCTAATAGTTTTATAACACTAACAGTTTTGTCACAACATACACAGGCAAGGAATGAAAAGTATGTTCTAGTAGAGATGGTTATAAACACTTAAGCATGAACCCAGAGTATGGGACAGAGAATACTGAAGTTAATTAAAATCTTTCAAAATCACAGGGTAGAAAGGAAACCTGAGAGTCTGGTACCAAAAAAATCTAAGAGTAAAGATAACCATGTGAAAATCCAAAAAAGTTTAAGTTTTGAAGAATGATAACACTGGATTCTATAGAAGTCATATTATAGGTATGGTCAGTTGAATATTCCATAAACTACTGAGAATCAAGTTAGAACCAACTATTGCTCCTTTGTGTTTGAGAGACTTTGGGAGAAAAAGAGTTTTATTCTCCTCTTTTTTTTTTTTTTTTTTGTTACTGTGGGTGCTTTACTACTGAAATACATCTCCCCCAGCACTTTTTAAATTTAAATTTGATACAGAGTCTTGTTTAGTTGCCCAGGCCTCAAACTTGTGATCCTCCTGCCTCAACCTCCTATGTTACTGAGATTACAGGTGTGTGCCAACACACTGATCTGCAAACATATTTTTTTAAAGAGGGAAGATATACTACTCTGCATGGTGGTACACACCTGTAATTCCAGCTACTTGGGAGGTGAGACAGGAGGATCACAAATGTGAAGCCAGTCTCAACAGTTCAGTGAGAAACTGTTTCCCCGCCAACCCCCCCCCCCCCAAAAAAAAAAAACGGGATAAAAACAGGATGTGGCTCAGTGGTTCAATCCCCAGAATCAACAATAAAAATAAATAAATAAATAAGAACAAAATAAAAAGAAAGGAGAGGCCTTGATAAAATCCAGGGCTTCCATAAAATTAACATGTTTAAAGTGTGTACGCAAGTCTTGGGGAAGAAAATGATGTTCCAATAAACAGGGTTAAAAGTAAGAATATAGAATTTGGGCCTTTAATAAAAGGACAACAGAAAGAAAATAAAAGACTAATTGAAAGAGTTTAAACTGAGGAGCATTGTTTGAATGGAAAGTTTTCATTTCATTTTGAATATATTATTCACTAAGACAAAAAAAAAAGAGGACTTAGAAAGGTTAAACCTGTATTGGAGAACAGAGCAGACAACACTCTTGTAGTCTGCAAACTGCCATTCTCAACTGTTCCTGAAGTAGCTGAACACTTAAAATTCCTAAATTGCACACAACAGGAATTTTTAAAAATTGAACTGTAGAATATATTTATATAAAATAAACAAGATAATGTAAAAGAATATGCAGCATTTCCCAAATTATCTTTTTTGGGGCAGGCCCTGAGGATTGAACCCAGGGGTTTTTTTTCTTTTTCTTTAAATCACTGAGCTCCATCCTCCACAGCCCTTTTTATTATTTATTATAAAATGGTCTTACTACATTGCTCAGGCTGGCTTTGAACTTACAATTGTCATACCTCATTTTCCCAAGTAGGTTGGATTATAGGTGTGCCACTGTCCCTAACTTCCTTTTCGATTATCTTAATGCCCTTGTATTATAAAATGTTTGAGATGATCTCCAATTTAGATGAAAATAATTCACTCACATTTGTTTAACATTTCTCATATTTATATAACCTGAGAGCTATTTTGAGGAGTGGGGAATGATTAAAGTGATCCTGAATTGTCAATTCCTTGGAGTAAAATGTCAATAGCAAATGGTAAAATGTCAATAGCAATTGATTATCAAAACTCCTTGAAATGATTCATAGTGATGAGTAAAGAACTAGATGAATTAATGAAGATAAGATCATTGTCTATATACTGTGAGTTCCTAGAAGGCAAAAACCACTTATTTAATCTATGTAGTTCAATTCTGCCCATGGCAGATGGAGATTCTCAATGACTATATTTTGACTGAGTGATAATTTATTAAGGTTAGGTGTCTAGTTATACTTTGTCCAGTTTGTGTAATAGTGAAAGGGTCATTGAAATATTTTAAAGACTATGGTCACAGTTCAATTATAAATAAATGAACTCAGTTCCATTTCTAGAAGATAGCAATACATATATATCCCAAGCAATATTTCAAGACAATAGCCACTGAAAATTTACTTAAAATTTCTTAAGGGCTATGCACCATAAGCATTTATATTTCCAACACAATAAAGGAATAAGTGAACAGTGCATCTTTTTGATGAATGTCCAAGCATTAATTTGTTGGTTTTATATCAAATTTAGAATGAATTTGATTAAGAACGATGTAGTAAATGAAAGATCCAGTTGATTTTTTTTTTTTTTTTTGCATTTGAGAAAGAATAAAGATTTGGACATTTATTTAAAAGTTATCCTCTATCAAGAGTAAATATTAAATGCTGCTATCATTTATTAACTTTGAATTTTAGGTCTTTTTAATGATAAATATAAATGGGAATTTTTTAAAGTGAGTACCCAAAATACATTCAGATAAAAATGGAGATTACGTATATGTATATATATATATACGTATATGCATATGTGGGCATACATATTGTTTCTCTGATCATATAGGTCTATCAGTGGTTAACTTTTTTCCTATGATTCATTAGGTGTAAGCCAGTTAAAGGATTAAAAAAGTTCCAATGCAAAAGAGAAATTAAAATGTACTGTGTCTGAACTCCAAAAGGATTTTCCTTTGGTCAAAAGCTACTCTTTATAGCCCATTTCCTGTTTCAATGGCATAATAATCTCACTGTGACTCTTATTACATATCTTTGATTGTTAATTTTAGAAAAACCTATAGAAAGGTAAGTTTATAAAGAAAGCATATCCTGTGTCCTTTGGAGAGTAAGTCAACAAAACCTTTGTTAGATTAAGAAAAGTAGCTTCCTGTGGGACTCTGAGGACACAGTTCCATTTTATTAACTGACTGGTCAGGAATTATTTTGAGTTAAGGTAACAATTCCACTGTTTGCGGAAAAATTTCAACTTAAAGGTTAAACTTACCAAAGAGAAGGAAACTAAATGCTTCTTAAGAAATCTGCCAGACTACTTATTGCATGAGCTTTTTACATTCCAATAAACCAGTGATGATTTTTGTGGCATTTCCATCAGATTACATGCTGGTACAAAATGCAAGCCAGCAGTGCCCACAGTTGGAAATGCATGATGATAAAAGTAATAGATTATTGTTCCATTGTTTGCATCAGAATAGAGTCATCCTGATTAATTTTGAAAATATAAGGATATAGAACAATAAGTTCATAGGTATTGAGTGGACTAGAGCCTATTTCTATTTGTTGGATCCCCAGAGTCAGGCCTGTGACCTAAGGCTCTGATAACCAGATGAGAGCTTCAGTGGATTGCTGTGGTTCCTGATGTCTTGTTTTTCACCAAAATATGCCCAAATTTTATGTTGTTGGCAATGGTGCAAACTAAGGCATTCTCTAGGTCAAAAGAACACAAAATTACAGTTTTCTGTGCATCTTGGAATTTAGAGTCAACTGACTACATCATTTAAGTCAGTAATATACTAGGAAATCACATAACCCAAACTTAATCACTGGGTTTCAGATATGAGAATCTTAATGTTCCAACATTTGTGCCATCTCCCTTATTTATAACCCTGCTTTACAGTCTAGGGACTTCTTACACTTAGGAAATTTGTGGAAAGCCTCTCCATATACTAACTTTTGTTTTCCCACACAAAGATAAAATTCATCTCTACCATATACTGCCAATGGCCTCCCTTCTTACCCTCCAATCTTTAATGAAATAAACCCACAAATTTGTGTTCTTTTTCACTCCATCATTTTCTCGTGCATGACATCATACAGTTTGGAGTACTCATGAATACCAAACAGATTATACTTAATCAGATTAAACATGGCAAAATGATCAAACATAGTACTACTGAACCACATGGAACTTGCATGGAAAATCTAGTTTCATCAATTACTTTAATCCAATCAAGCAACACCTTCCTTTGCTGCACATTCTTATCTATTTGATTATAAATTATAGCATCTATCATTAGGTAATTATGTTGCTGGACATGTAAAGATTATAAAAATACAAATGATATGCTAAGTCACTTGAAATATCAGGGGACTGTTAAGGGAATAATGTTACCATTGCCCTCATTTAACCGGGCTTCTGACAAACAAGGCAAGTCAGTAATAACATTCAGGGACACTCTGTGGCATTTTATAAAAAAAAAGTCAAAACTCTTATAAGAAACTCAAAAAAAATTTCATTACTCAATATGATGGCAGAACTGAAGAAATTATATTTTCCATTAGATTAGCTCTTCACATCTACAATTCAGAAATAATTTTCTTTTTTCTTATATTAATAGGGCATTGCCTTCAATAATAGTTAACCATCATATTCTGTATTTTCTCATTTAAAATACATGAAAATTTTGCTCATCATAGTGACTTTCTTGAATAAATGAACCCTCATGGCCATCAAGGTCAGCATTGTTTTAATTAGATACCTTACAATTAAATAAAAGTGGGCCTTAATGTCTAGGGCTTCTGCCCAGTGGATAAAGGATATCTGTGAGGGAAAAATGAAATGATTATCTAGTAAGTTAAAAGCATTTTTTTTGTTTTCTCTTGTCAGTAAGTTAAAGAATTCTTTCCCTTATATTAGATAGTATATGTTATTATTAAAGTGAAAACACAAAGCAAGTCAAAAGGAAAAAAAAGAGAAATTTACTACTTAAAGGGATGAATGTTATGATAATGGTTTAAGGTGTGTTAACAGGATATGAGAAAGAGACTGGTCATAGTGTTGTTTTTGTTTACCTTTTAGAGCACTTTTGTATTTATTATTATTATTTTATTTATTCTAATTAGTTATACATGACAGCAGAATGCTGTTAGATTCATTGTACACAAATGAAGTACAAATTTTGACTTCTCTGGTTGTACCCAAAGTGGGGTCATACCATTCGTGCAATCATACATGTACCTAGAGTAATGATATTCATCTCATTCCACCATATTTCTTACCCCCAGGTCCCCAGTCTCTGTCCCCTTTGCCCCATCCAAATTTCCTCCAATTATCCCATGCCCCCCTCCCATTATGAATTAGCATCCACTTATCACTTTGGTGTTTTGGGGATTGGCTTACTTCTCTTAGCATGGTATTCTCTATCTCCCTCCATTTACTTGAAAATGCCATGATTTTATTCTCTTTTAATGCTCAATAATATTCCATTATTTATATATACCATAGTTTCTTTATTCATTCATCTATTGATGGGCATCTAGGTTGGTTCCACCGTTTGACTATTGTGAATTGTGCCACTATGGATATTGATGTGACTGCATCACTATAGTATGAGATTTTAAGTCCTTTGGGTATAGATCAAGGAGAGGGATAGCTGGGTCAAATGATGGTTCCATTCCAAGTTTCCTAAGGAATATCCATACTGCTTTCCAGATTGGGTACACCAAATTGCACTCCCACCAGCAATGTAGGAGTATGCTTTTTCTCCCACATCCTTGCCAACATTTATTGTTGCCTGTATTCTTGATTGCCATTCTGACTGGAGTGATATGAAGTCTTAGAGTAGTTTTGATTTGCATTTCTCTAATTACTAGAAATGTTGAACACTTTTTCACATATTTGTTGATAGATTGCATATATTCTTCTGAGAAGTGTCTGTTCAGCTCATTTTTTTGATTGGGTTGTTTGTATTTTTGGTGTATTTTTTGAGTTCTTTATATTTCCTGGAGATTAGGGCCCTATCTGACAACATACAAAAACATATTAACAAAATAGTGCACCATGATCAAGTGGGATTCATTCCAGGGATGCAATGTATCACATTGATAGACTTAGAGATAAAAATCATATAATTATATGAATTGATGAAGAGAAAGCATTTTACAAAATACAGCACACTTTCATGTTCAAAAACTAGAAAAACTAGGGATAGTAGGAACATATCTCAACATCATATTCTAAACCTAAGGCCAACATCATCCTAAATGGAGAAAAATTGGAAGCATTCCCTCTAAAAACTGGAACCAGACAGGGATGCCCTCTTTCAACACTTCTATTCAACATATTTTCTGAAACTCTAGCCAGAGCAATTAGAGAGATGAAAGAAATTAAAGGGATACAAATAGGGAAAAAATAATTCAAAATAACATTATTTGCTGGCGACACAATTCTATACTTACAGGATCCAAAAAATTCCTCCAGAAAACTTCTAGAATTAATAAATGAATTCTGCAAAGTATCAGGATATAAAATCAATACTATAAATCAAATAAATTTCTATACATCAGTGATGAATCCTCTGAAAGAGAAATTAGTAAAACTACCCCATTCACAATAGCTTCAAAAATATAATAATAAAATACAATACTTGGGAATCAATTCAACAAAAGAGGTGAAAGACCTCTACAGTGAAAACTACAGAACACTAAAGAAATAAATTAAAGAAGACCTTAGAATATGGAAAGATCTCCATGCTCCTGCATAGGAAGAATTAATATCATCAAAATAGCCATAATACCCAAAGCACTATACAGATTCAATTCGATTCCAATTCAAACCCAAAGTCATTGGTTATAGAAATAGAAAAAGCAATTATAAAATTCATCTAGAAAAATAAAAGTCCCAGAATAGCTAAAGCAACCCTTAGCAAAAAGAGTAAAGCAGGAGGCATCACAATACCAGACCTTAAACTATACTGCAAAGTAATAGTAATAAAAATGGCATAACATTGGCACAAAAATAGACATGTAAGCCAATGGTATTGAATAGAAGACACAGAGACAAACCCACATAAATACAGTTCATCTCATACTAGACAAAGGTGCCAAAAACACACATTGGAGAAAAGATAGCCTCTTCAACAAATGGTGCTGGGAAAACTGGAAATCCATATACAGCAAAATGAAACTAAACCCCTATCTCTTACCATGCACAAAACTCAACTCAAAGTGGATTAAGGATCTAGGAATTAGACAGAGACCTTACATCTAATAGAGGAAAAAGTAAGCCCAATCTTCATTGTGTCAGATTAGGCCTGGAGTTCCTTAACAAGACTCCTAAAGCTTGAGAAATCAAATTTAAAAATCAATAAATGGGATGGATTCAAACTGAAAAGCTTTTTCTCAACAAAATAAACAATCAATGAGGTGAACAGAGAGCCTACATTTCGGGAGCAGATTTTTGCCACACACGTTAGCTAGGTCTTAGTCCTTTTATAACAAATTAGAGAAGATAAGAGACCTGGACTTTTTTAGTGTTATGTCATCTTAGTAAAGGATTTGGGCACCTATTTTTACTGAGTTCTTTATCTGAACAACAGAACTTGGACTAGGACATATAGAATACCAACTATTCTAACCAAATGTTAATATTTACATAATCAGAAAAGTAGTCTATAAGTTATTTTAAATACACAAAAGTTACCTTATGGCTGTTTTTGATCAGCTTCTAACCTGAGGAAGAACATTTTTTTTTTCTCACTAGAATTAAGTAGTGCAATCCATGTCTAGTCTTACTCCTCCAGATTTCTCTTTCTTATTCCCATGGAGCAATTTTAGCTAAAAGCAACTCTGTCTTTTATTACTTCTTTAGCACATCAAAATTTAGAAGGGATATGTGGAGTTTACTTTTTATATATGACTTTTTTGACTAAAAATTTCATTGAGTTACCAAATTATAAACATATTTAATTTTAACAAATTTTTATATAAGCATTTGAAATATATACCACAAACAGCAAATTCAACAATTATCACAATTTGTTGTTGTCTTAAAAGTTAAATGATGATCATAATGTTTTAAAATTAGTAAGAAAAATATCAGTTGTAAAATACTGTATCTTTTGCATACAGTGATATTATATAAAACCTAATATCTAAATTAATCCACATAAAGACTTTGTAGGTTGTTATAAATACTCCCTATTTTGAGTAATAATAATTACTGAAGTAGTTTGGAGCATAAGCTTTGGTGCTAAGCTTACCTGAGCCCACATTTTAATTCTGCCATTTATTTTGTGACCTTGAGCAAATGTGCAAAACATTTCCAGTGTCCAGGTGAATGAGCTTCAGAATTTTTCTTTTTTTTAAGTATTGCAAAGAAATAAAACAAAAAGTGTTCAGTTCAGTGCTTTTTAGCCAGCTGGTAGGCAATAATGATTTCTTTAGAAGCAGTTGTGATGGTAATGTTATTAATAGGAGACTGGACTAGCAATTAAGTGACTTGTTAGCAGGCAACACTGGTAGACGAGAGACATTAAAATTCATGGCAGTTTGAATACACAAATTGTGTTCTTAGACTTCTACTGTACCAGATCATTTAAGTGAGAATCAAATATGTAAAAATCTGCTATCTGAAGGAACACTTTCAGATTGATTTTTACAGAATAAAAAAGTAAATTTGAATATTTAAAGACCTTTTGATCTATTCTCACTCAAGATTTTATATATATTCAAATTTCTTTAAGTATAATTTTATACATTCATTATTTGTGCTAGAAAAGCTATTCTTCAGTGAAAACAAGATGCTAACTTTTTTCAGCTTAAAAAGCAATTTAGTTAAAATGGTACCTAATTACTCTATTCACAAAGGAAGAATGACCTTTCAAATATGTGTTTATCAGCCTCTTGCTCATGAACATTAATATTTCTCTTGAACTCAGAAAAATAGGACGTAGGGGGAACACCAACATCAATGAACTCTTTCCACTGGGAAACAGGAGGAGAAAAGGCCTTGAGTAGGAAAGAAATGTGTAGAAAACAAACCTGGCAGAGAAGCAGCCTAACCTATTCACCCAGCAGGTCCTGGAGCAGCATGCTCAGAAGTTAATGGGAACTGTGATCCCCACCCTCAAAAGATCTTAAGTCACTATCTATCAGATTTTTTTTTTAAAAAAATGAATCAGTGGGAGAAAGATTGCAGAAGGTGGGGGTACTTTAGAAGCACAAGAATAATAAGATATATGGATCTTATTTAAAGCTTGTTTGAAGTCACTGAATGTTTTGAATGATTACGTTACAGCCTATCAGTGATGATATGGATGATATCTTACACATATACTTACACACTATACTTTTCCTATTCTGTCTGTCTGTCTGTATTTATTTATTTATTTGGTACTGGGGACTAAACCCAGAGGGGCTTTACCACTGAGACACATCTCCAGTCCCTTTTGAGACAGGGTACTAAGTTGCTTCAGGCCTTGCTACATTGAGGCTGGCCTTGAACTTGCAACCCTCCTGCCCCAGCCTCCTGAGACACTGGGATTACAGGCATGTGCCAATGCCCCTGGCTGCCATCTTCTTGCTAACACATCACCATTTATGGTGAAACAATGACTGAGACTGGTAATCCTCTGATTTCAGGGAACGGATGGACTGGAGTTTCAGATTTCTTTAAGTAAACAAGATAAGACAATAACAAGAAAGTTGGTAGGAAGAGCTCAAAGAAAAAGGAGGAAGAAGGTGAGGAGACAGTTCCTCTTTGCTGACTTCTCTCCCTGCAAATACAACACTGGTATTTATCTAGCTTTATTTTTCATGAGAATATAAACTTCATATTCTCACACTGAAAGAAATTTCTGCTTGTTTAAGCTACTCTAAAATAGGATCTCTCTTGGTTTTCTTTTTGCAACACTGGAAATTGAGCCCTGGGATGGTTTACCACTGAATTACATGCCTAGGCCTTTTTAATTTTTATTATGAGACAAGATCTTGCCAGGTTTCCCAAGCTGGCCTAGAACTTGCAATCCTCCTGCCTCACCCTCCTGAGTAGCAGGGATTACAAGTGTGTGTTGCCTCAACATGTTAGGATCTCAATTTCTTATGTTTGAAATTGTTCTTAAGTATTGTATATTCCACAGCTACTGTGGCTTATAGATAAGAGATATTAAGATGGATTGAAAGGTTAAGCAATCTCACAATGGTTTGTGTAAAATTAAAATTAATTAAATACATCTTGAATGAATCTTGTCAGTTGTTCATGGAAGGAGAAATGAGATTAGCGCATAGCATCAGTTGAAATTTTCAAACAGCTGACCACCTGATGAGAAGGAAAAACAGATGAAGCCAACTCTCATGTTCAGTATGTATATGATGAAAAAGTGTGACATTCCATAGCAAGAAGGAAAACAGTGACTCTGATCTTGGCTGTAATTCTGAGGTTGTAATAGAACATTCAGGAAGTTGGAAGTTAGAAATATCAAGAGGCAGACACACGATGAAGGTATTTATATAGAATTCAACAGGAGAGTTGAAATTAAAAACTGTGGAAGTGTATAGAAGAGAAAGGCAAAAGGAGAGATTCAAGTTCCTTGGCCAACTTTGTCATTTGGAGGCTGAATAAAGAAGTCAACTATAGAGCCAGAAAAATATTTTGACACTGGAATGTGGCTGTCAAATTAGTAAGTATGATCCAGACTATTCAAAGAAAAGGCAAAGAAAGGGAGGGAGGAATAGATGGCTATCCTATTTTATTGACTAGTCAAAGGAAAATCATGAAGTATATTTAATCCTAAGTATAACTCTAAAATAGGGACATTGACAGAAAAAAAACAAAGGAAGATTAAGAAAAAAATTATATCGTAAAGAGAAAAGCTTGAAGTCATTAGGATGGTTTAGAAATAAGGAGGACTAGCAAAACTGAAGTAGTATACAAATAATTATGACCCCAGTTGGAGAGCTGGGATAAATTGTCAGGGATCTAATGAGAAAAAAAAATAAAATTATTTTATTAAGCAGCTACTAAGTGCCAGGTTCTATGTTATAGATACATTTAATATTAATGCTATTTCTATAAAGAAGATGCTGTTTTGACACACTTTCTGCATGGAAAATATGGTTAAAATAGGACAAATTTTCCGGTGTTGTATAAAAAAAAATTGAAGAATATAAATAGTCAATTCATTTGAATCATTTTTTGATTTGAAAATTCATGCTATTTTCATTCCTTCATGAATGAAGAGGCTTAAATTGAACAAAGTGTGAAAGTGGTTGTCAGATAAAATAACGTGAAATTAAAGATTTCCAAATATAACCAGGTATAAGCAACTTAAGTATCCAATGGGGACTTAGATAGTTCACCTTTCTAGGTTCTTTCCATTACTGACATTCTATATTATCTGATGATTCTGCAGAGGAGGCAAGGGTTGGTACTGGGAATTGAATCCAGGGGTGCTTTTCTTCTGATATACATCCCCAACTCTTTTTAACTTTTTCATGCAGGGTCTTCCTAAGTTGCCCTGGCTGACCTCAAATTTGTGATCCTCTCATCTCAGCCTCCTGAATAGCTGGAATTACAGGTATGTACTACAATGCCTGGCATATTTAATTATTCTAAAAAGGGTAAAAGAATCATGGAATTTTATGAGTGAAAGAAAGTCAGTTATGACAAACAACTAAAGGGCAACTAAAAAAATTAGGAAAAATGAGGACTGAGAAACTGGCATGAGTATCCTAGTTGGAGACACTGATGTTCTTCAAGGGTAAAACCTTTAGTGGAAGCCAAATTAGGGGGAATTATGATTTGGTAATAAAGTTCATTTAAATGTAGGCAGTTGATACATATGGCAATATTAATAAACAGATGACAACTTGATTAAAGGAAGTATTTATAGATATGTCTATAAGTTAAAAAGCAGTAAACAATATAAGGAGTGAATGAATGATGAACAATGAAAAAATCCTATCTTCTTATTAAGCAACTCATTATTTAGTAGCAAAGTATTCAGAAAAGGGATACCTGATAGAGCTATGTGTTCCAGGAGGCAAGAGAGGAAAGGACCCAGAGCACAGGCAGAGAGGGTCTACTGGTATGGGGAAGTTGATGCATCTTCCTTGCAGACAGGGAGAAACATAGGCAAGGGGGTAATATTGCAAGCAAATATATTTTGAGGTATCAACAAAGAGACTTTGAAGGTATACTCATCACCGGGTACTCATGCCAACAATAAAGAACGTATGTGCTTTCCAAAGTTAGAAGAGACATAGGCAAAATGTAGAGGCATTTTATTCATCGCTGTGAAGAATCTAACAGGAAGTAGGTAATAAGTAATTTTAAATAGCAATGAAACACTATTTTTTTTTTCATTCTGAAATATTACAGTTGATACAGTAGGCAATTAAAGGAGAAAAACATAAGGGGTGATGGCTCTTCTTTTTTTTCAAGGCTCATAAGAAAATTCAAAAAAAGAAATGTTATTGAAATGAGAAAAGAATACTTTCATTTTACTTTACCAATAAATAAGAACTTTATGATGAAGATATGAGCTCATATTAGGCAATGCAGAAATGTTCAGAGGTGAAATTATTAGATTATGAGGGTTATAACCTTATTAATCTATTAGATGGATTGCCAATTTGAAAGGAGTACTGTAGTGAGTGTAACAGTGAGCAGGTGGGGCATGGCTGGAGGCTCATGCCCTAGGCGATATCTGGCCCCCCGGCTTCTTGCTTGTGCTCACTCTCTCTGCTTCCTAGCTGCTCTAAGCTGAACAGCTTCCCTCTGCCATGCCCTTCCACCATGATGTTCTGTCTCACGTCAGGTCCAGAGTAAGGAGTGGGCTGACTGAGACTTCTGAAACCATGGGCCCAAATAAACTTTCCCTCCTCTAAGTTCCTCCTGCCAGGTATTTTGGTCACAGCAATGAAAAGCAAACATAGAGGAGAATATATTTAAATATATAATGTATTAAATATGATTCGGAATTTTCATCATTCACTTCATACACACAATGTTTTATATAACTACAGCCACCTGAGGAGTCATATTTGTCATGTCTAAATCACCACGAGCCATTTGCAGCAGATACACCATTGAACCTTGAAGAAATCACTGGGCACAAGTACGAGTGACAAGAATTACTGCCAAAGGATGCACGAGGGGACCAGGACACCGGGTGAGAAGGTTATGCTCTGTTTTCCCTCTAGAACATCCTCCATTCCTTTTATTTTATCTCACACTATAATCCCAACTACTAATGCATCCACTTGTCCTTTAAAGGTTAATTTGGAAAGTATACTCCTGCTCTACCCTTCCTTCATATTCTGTGCTTACCCTTATTACAGTACCTTAGTATAATTTGTTATTTGTACAATGCATGTGTTAAGTCCCTTAAGAAACAGCCTTGTATCATTCACCATTTCATTCCTGGAAAAATTGGTTTGAGCAAAGCAATAGTGATTGAAGGACACATATTTTGCTAAACTGGTTCTTACCACCCCTCTCCCCCAGCTTATTTGTCCTGCTTGGAATGGATTAGTTCTCAGCACTGACATGTGAGGGTTCATAGACTGTGCAAATATATCTGCAGAATACAAGACTACATCAAATCAATTTATAATCTAGATGTTCCACTTACTGTATTTTGACCTTTGGCAAGATCTTTAATTCTCTGATTATTTCTCTTCTAAATAATATAGCTCTTTCCTTTTTTCTCCTAGACTGTAATTCAATTTTAGAAAGTGTGCACACTCATACACTCTCTCTTAAACACAAACAACTGGCCTATTAATAGGGCACAACAAATGGTAGACAAAATTGTGGTCAAAAAGGGATAGGAGGTAATATATAATTATTCTGAACACATTTATATATCCTTTTATTGCCTATATCATTTTTATCTCTAAGGCAACACTTCTAACAACGTCAATAATCTTCTTTGCTGAGTAGGCATACCTTAAAGATAAAAAGAATCAAAATATTAGTTTCTACAGAGTGACATCAACAAGATTGTGGACCAAGAGGTCCCTTACTCAAATCCTCCCACAGCAAAAACTCAATTAAAGCTGCCATTCACAAACAGAAATGTAATTTAGATGGGCCTTGGAGTCCAGGTCAGAGATGGCAAAAGCCCAATGAAACTGGAAAAAAAAAGAAGGGTCATTTTAGTAAGGGAAGCTTAAACACAGGTAGCAGATTCATCAACTGGAGACCTAGCCACAAATTGGGAGAGAGAAAGCCCCACCCTGTGTGGATTTAGCTTCACAGCCCCATTTGATCTTGATCCTGCTACCAGTATCATCTGCTAAGAAACCCAGAAGGTGCTGTGCCCATCAATACTTCAGGTAATAAAACTACTGACCTCTTTTCTATCTGTGGACCATGAATCAACTCTAACCCCACCAGAAGATACCTAAAATGAGTCCTGCCTACCAAGAAAACATCTGGAAAACATGTTGAGCCATGCCCCCAGAGGGAAGCCTGCTCAAATAGTTTTGACCATGGATCCTCGAGTGGTCCTTTCAGATGCAGTCCAAGACAGTCCTGCCTTTGCAGGGACCCAGTGGAAAACACATTGTCATGCCCCAAAGGCAGATTTTCCAACAATGATCTAACTGCAGATTCTGAAGTAGTTTCATGATCCAGCTGTATACATACTCAATTGTGGTCCTGGGAAATTTGGACTCCCCAGGAAACAGGCAGGTGACATGCCTGTCCATGTCACTGGAGATGAGTCTATGGTACTTGCTCTCTAACTCAGCTTCATTCTTTCTCACAGAACAGGCCTAATGCTGTCTACCCATGTACCTCACACCATGATCTAACACAGCCCTGTGCAGGACCTGGTGGGAAGTTACATGTCTCCACACCTACTGAAAGGCCCACTTGCTTGAGAGCACAGCTATGATCCCTGAAGAAGACCCTTTTCCCAGCATTAATGTTACTGACCAAGGTTCTAAAGGCAGTCCCATCTACTCAGGGTCCAGACAGGATCCATGTTCAATCAAGCCCCTAACAAAAGACTCACCAACCATAGATTCCATTGTGGACCCAGATTCAGACATGTGCCCTCACACCAACCCATCAACTCCAATTCGAGAAGCAATCCATCAGAGTCAGGACCAGACCAAAGAAGGTGGTTTAGCTACCAAAAATAGCCTATAATGACAGGAAGTTGTATTTAGGCCTTCAAATGCATGCACCTTGCAAGACTACACAGATCATAGAGAATCAGGCAAAAAATAACACCCCCAAGGAAATTAATAAAGCCCCAGTAATCAACTACAAGCAAATGGATATCTACAGAGAGCCTGGAAAAGAACTTAAAATAATTAAAGGATATCAGAGAGATTAAAGAAACATAAATAACTAAAAATAATTGGGAAAATAATGCATGTACAAAATGAGAAGTTTAATAGTGAAATCAGAAACCATAAAAAAGAAGCAAACAGAAATCCTGCACTTAAAGAACTGAATGACATTGCTGTGGCTGTGTCACTGTAGTAAGCTGATTTTAAATCCTTTGGGTATAAACCAAGGAGTAGGGTAGCTGGGTCAAATGGTGGTTCCATTCCAAGTTTTCTGAGGAGTTTCCATACTGCTTTCCATAGTGGTTGCACCACTTTGCAGTTTCACCAGCAATGTATGAGGGTACCTTTTGATTCTCATCAACATTTATTGTTACTTATATTCTTGCTAATTGCCATTCTGACTGGAGTAAGATGAAATATTAGTTATGATTTGCATTTCTGTAATTGCTAGAGATGATGAACTTTTTTTCATATATTTGTTAATCAATTTTATTTCTTCTGTGAAGAGTCTGTTCAGTTCTTTAACTCATTTATTGATTGCATTTTATTTTATTTTTTTTGGTGTTTTTTTCAGTTCTTTAGATAGCCTAGAGATTAAGGCTGAATCTGACGTGCATATGGTAAAGATTTTCTTCCATTCTCTCTTTAGGTTCTTGATTGTTTTCTTTGCTGAGAAGAAGCTTTTTCGTTTGAATCCATCCATTTATTGATTCTTGATTTTCCTTCTTTTACTTTAGGAATCTTGTTAAGAAAGTCATTTC
Source organism: Callospermophilus lateralis (assembly GCF_048772815.1). NCBI lineage: Eukaryota > Metazoa > Chordata > Mammalia > Rodentia > Sciuridae > Callospermophilus > Callospermophilus lateralis. The sequence continues at coordinate 58,432,421 of NC_135306.1, read as the reverse complement.
CTAAGGCACATCAATGTTTATAACAGCTCAACTCACAATAGCTAAACTATGGAACCAACCTAGATGTCCTTCAACAGATAAATGGATAAAGAAAATGTGGTGTATATACACAATAGAATTTTACTCAGACTTAAAGAAGAACAAAATTATGGCATTTGCTGGTAAATAGATGGAGGGGAGAATATCATGCTAAGCAAAATAAGCCAATTCCAAAGAACCAAAGGCTGAATGTTTTCTGACATGCAGATGGTAATTCACAATAAGGGGGATGGGGAATAGATGTACTGTGGATTAGACAAAGGTTAGTGAAGGCAGGGAGGTAGGAAATAGAGTAGAAGAATCTGATATCTTTACCCTATGTGCATATATGATTACAAAACTGGTGTGATTATATACCATGTATATAGTGATGTATCAAATGCATTCTACTGTCATGTATAACTAATTAGAACAAAAAGAAAAAGGTTTCAATGACAGAACTGAAAATTTAACAGAGCTTCAACAATAGAATAAATCATACAAAACATTTTATATTCATTAACTTAATTAACCAATTATTATAGCTAAATTGTTTTAAATACACTGTTACTCTTTTTTCCTTTTTTTTTTTTTTTTTTTTTTTGGTGGTTCTGGGGATTGAATCCAGGGCCTCACATATGCTAGGCAAACACTCCTGCCTCAGCCTCCCAAGTATCTTGGATTACCTGTTAGCATCACTGCACTGGGCAACAAAGCAAGTTTGAATAAATTTAAGAGAACTGAGATTATTAATAAATTAAGTACTTCCTATGACTATAAGTAATCAAAAACCTTCCCCTAAATAAAAGCCTTGAACCAGTTGTCTTCACAGGTAAATTATACAAAACATTTAAAGAAATATTAGCATCTGTCCTCAAACTTTCCCAGAAAGCAAATCAAGAAAGTGAAATACAACTAAACTAATTTTACAAGGCCAGAATTAACATTTTGCTAAAGGCTAGTAAAAATACCACAGGAAAAAAAAGTGCAGGCCAATATCCTTGATGAATACAGATGTATACATTCTCAACAAAATTTTATCAAACTCTATAGCACATTAAAAGCATCATGCTCCATGATCAAGTGATTTATCCATGATTTATCTCTGGGATAGAAGGATGGTTCAACATATGCGAACCAATAAGGATAACGCCTCACATTAAGAAAATGAATATAACACATGATCATCTCAATAGATTGGCAAGGCATGTGATGGATTAAACATTCATTCAACATAAAACTCTCAAATTAACTACAGTAGAAATAAATGTGAGTCTACATAATAGAGCTATGGCCAAATAAGACAAGCTAATAGGTAACATCATACCCAATGTTGGAAATTTGAACACTCTTCGTATAAGATCAGAAAGACAAGGTGCTCACCACACTGCTTCCATTCATTTGCCAGAGAAATTAGGGAAGAAAAATGAGTAAAAGTCATCCAATTCAGAAAGAAGAAAGTCAAATGTTTCTGTTTGCAGGTGACATAATCTTATAAAAAGAAAACCCTGAAGTCTCCACCAAAAAAAAAAAAAAAAAAAGCCTGGTTAGAATAAATAATTTAGTAAAGTTACTGGGGAGAAAATAAACATGAAACTCGGCTGCATTTCTACATACTAACAAACTATCTGAAAAAAATAAGAATAAAATCCTATTTATAATAGCATTGGAAAGAATAAAATAATAAACCAATAAACAGAATTGAAGGGCCAGAAATCAATCCATACATGTGAAGGGAACTAATATTTGACAATGATCCAAGAATATGCAATGGGGATCTCTTCAATCTGAGAAAACCAGATATTCACATACCAAAAAAAAAAAAAAAAAAAAAGATAAAGGAATGGGTCCTTAGTCACACAAAAATTAACCCAAAATGGAATCATTTAAAGGCTTAGGATTTGAAACTGTAAGGCTCTTAGAAGTAAAGGTAAAAAAGGCTAATTAATCTCCCCCTCCCAAGTGGGAATTGAAACCAGGGTCCCACACATCCTAGACAAGTGTTCTACCACTGAGCTACATGAGCAGCCCTTTTCATATTTTGATACAGGATCTTGCTAAGCTCCCCAGACTGCCCTTGAACTTGTGATCCTCCAGGCTCATCCTAGGATTACAGGAGTGTGCAACCATTCCTGGCCTTGATTTTATTCTTGTTGATAATTTCTTTTTTAGGAAATGACAAATACACAGGCAAAAACAAAATGAATAAGTGAGCTGTATCAAAGTAAAATGCTTCTTCAAAGCATAGAAAACACAACAGAAGGTGATCTATGCAATGGGAGAAAATGTGTACACATCATTTATCTCATAATGAACTAATATCCAACATATAAGGAATTCATAACCCAGTAGGAAAATACCAAATAATAACCTAATTGAAAATGAGGAAATCTGGGGTATAATTCAGTGACTGAACACTTGTGGAGTACGTGCAAGGTCCTGTATTAATCACCCAACACCTCCTTCCCCTACCAAAAAAAAAAACCAGAGGGAGTGAGAAAGGGAGAAGGGTAATCTGGCACCAGGCTTTGATCTCTCCAGTGTGAGATCCTGTGCGTGCACATGCAGGCATGACCACACACACATACACACACACACACACACACAAAAAAAAGAAAAAGCCAAATATCTTCTCTGATATAAGGGGGGTGACTCAAATTGGGGTTGGGAGGGAAAGCAAGGGAGGAAGATTACCTCTAGATAGAGAATAGGGGTGGGAGAGAAAAGGGGGGAGAAGGGGAATAGCATGGATGGTGGAAGGAGACCCTCATCATTATACAAAGTACATGTATGAAGATGAGAAAAAAAATTGAATAGGCATTTTTCTAAAGAAGAAATACACATGGTCAAGAGGTATATATGAAAAAAGTGCTTGACGTAACTAATCATCAGGGAAATGTGAATCAAGTTCACAATCAAATATCACCTCACACCTGTTTAAGACAACTAATTTTTAAAAGATAAAAGAAGTCTTGGTGAGGGTAAAGAGAAATAGGAGCCCATGTATGTTGCACATGGGAATTTTAGTTGGTATAGTCATTATGTAAGATGGTATGAAGGGTCTTCAAAAAATTAAAAATATAGCAATCATATCCAGCAATCCTACTCTAGGATGTTGAGATATTGTTATTCCCATGTTCACTGCTGCATTATTCACAATAACCAAGATGTGTAAAGAATTTAAGGGATTATCAATAGGTAAACAGATAAGAAATATAGAGAAGCAGTGAGCAGAATGGGGTTGGGTTTTGGGGAGAGGGTTAAATTGAGGACCGGGGAGATGGTGGGCAAAGTATACAAATATTCAGTTATTCATTAAGTTCTGGAGACCTGTATAGATGGCAACATGGCTAAATGTAGCCAAAAATATCATATTGTCTACTTAAAAATTTTTAAGAAAATATTATATAGTATTTTACACAAACTGTGAAGTGATAGATGTATACACATATTGGATTCTTTTTTACATATTATATATATATAATGTTTACTTGTCAATTGTACCTCAATCAAACTGGAACACAAAATATTTCTTTCCTCAGTCTGAAAGAGGAAAATAAATTTCATGTCTAATTATACATCATACTTTATTTAAAAATTTTTTTCAGATAAAAATATCAATACATTTTAATTTTAGAATCAGTTATAATAAAGACTTGTTAATGAATAATACCACATTAAAACAAATTTATCTTTTATTGGAAACATCTTCATCTGAATCAACTACTTTACATATTTAATAGATAGCCTTAACATATTACTGCAAATGAGCTACCTAATGCATTGTAATTACTAAAATGCATTTACATAAATCTCACTATTTGAACCATGTGTTTTCCTGTTAACAAATTTAAAGAAACAGTTTCCCTAAAATGGAAAAGGAAAGACCTTTAGTAAACTTCTCCGGGATACCTCATCGCAAGATATTATTGAAAATCAGGGATAAGTTATGTTCCTTTAATAATAAAAGATTAACAGAAAAAGAATCACACAACAATAAGAGGTAGATTTGCATTATCCTGTGCATGAAATGATAATTACTGAAAGATAAAAAAAACCTGTCACAATATATTAATGATAATAGTTTAAAAAGTTAAAGTTTGTTTTTTCTTAGTGGGACGATTAATGGGAAATAAGGATTCTTTAATGGAGATTATTATTTTATGTGAGTAACTGTAGCATTAGAAGACCTAATCAGGAGGCTGTAAATAAGCAAATTACCAGCTGTCAAAAAAATTATCACTATCAAATTAAATGAGCTTCCCTTAGGCATGCTAACATTGCTTTTGCCTGAAGGCCAGCTCAAAAATGAATCACGAGGGAAACAAGTCATATAAATAAAAGATTTTAAATTCATTCTGTGTGTAGACTGACTTGAAAAATAAATCTTGAAACTCATTTCTAAGTCTTGTAACAAATAAGTAACTGCAATGGTTGACTAGTGTAGGCCAGATTAAATATTCCCTAATGACCTGATTTCTTGCTTTTTAGATTAACATAAATTTGATTATAAAATATCAAATCAGCTAGCATACATGGCTTTCTAGTTAGTCAAGCTAAAAGGTAATCTTCAGCAGGAAAAATAAAAGATAAAAGCAACTTGGTGATTTACAAGTATGCACTGAACTACAAACCAACTGTTTAGTGCTTTCTTGACTAACTATTCATAATTTTTGACTCAAAGTTTGGGGATGTAGTTCAATGGCTGAGTCTTTAGCATGGATGAGGCCCTGGGTTCAATTCCCAATCTCTCTGTCTGTCTCTCTCTCTCTCTCTCTCTCTCTCTCTCTCTCTCTCACACACACACACACACACACACACACACACACACACACTTTAATATTTTCTTTAGAGGCACTATGACATTTGTATTTTTTATCATTCTGCCAACTTTATTTTGTCTTTCTCTGTTTGCATGGATATGTTCTTAATAATGTTAAAAGTGAAATATTAAAGATGTTTCATTATGCTTATTTTTCATCCTATTATTTACAATACTTTATCCATTATCCAGTGACTCTAAAATAGACTGAAGTGTTAAGAGGCCTTCCATAACACTTTTGGAAAGAAAAACGAAAATAAATTGTCCAAATGCAACAGTGTCTTGAAAGAGTATCAGTTGTTGTGTCAGCAACAAAAGGTCAAGGGTTCTACAAGAAAGAGTTAAGCAATTTTAAAGTAAGTCACTTGTGTGACTGGAAGCAGGAAAATTGTTGCAGAACTAGTCAACAAGATCAATGTGAAGGACAATTCACCATTTTTGGGAATCTTGTAGGCATTTTAGGTAAAGAGAAAGTTTTGATCTTCTAAGGGACATTCTTCAATCCAATTTCAAGGACTGACCTTGGGGGAATAAGTTAATATGTTATATTCAACTGGTTCTCACAGTTTCCTAGTGGCTTGTCCTGGGTCTAAGTTTGGCTTCTCCCTTAGCCGTTAATCTCATCTAATTGCTAAATTGCACTGAGGTAGTGAATGATAAGAATTTAAAAATATGGGAACTCACCCCAACAAAATGTGCCATTTAGACCTACATAGACGGATCTGTACATGTAGGATGTCTAGTCATTGCAGTGGATACTTTTCTGAATTCTCCAGGAAACATTATATAGGTACAAGTAACTAAGGTCAGCCCTCTCCAAAGCTCTGTAAAGAGGCTACACTTTCTTAATAACTGAGCATTTAAGATGTGTGTCACTTGTTCATTATCTTAGCAGGTATGGTGGATTATAGAACATAAGTCTTAAATGCTATCTTCTAAGTTAAAGAGATTCTGGAAACACTAGCTATGAACATAATATTGATTTTATTAATATTACATGTAGGCAAGGAAGGAAGGAGAGAGGGATTGGAGAAGGAAGAGGGAGAGGACCATTTTGGGAGAGTACATTATAACTGAGATTGCCATTGGAACAACAGCTACAAACATTATTATTTCAGAATGACAACACAAATTGCTGTTATATATGTCTTTTGATTATTTTCTTGTAATAACTGACAAAGATTTACTCTCATATACCCATTTAACTACGAAGTATTATGCTATAACTTGTCATCTGATTGTCTCATAACAACCCTGAGATAGTGATAAAATATTCCCTAATGAATAATGTTAATTTGAACAATGCAGATCCACTGTGTGATCAAATGAGCTTGCTGGGGCAAGGTGGGAAATTGGAGGAAGAGTTTTGGTAGTGAACACCTGGATCCTGAATGCCCCTTCCTGACCCCCATGTGTTCTTCCCAATTTAAGGAAGTATCTTTATTGATATTGAGTTTGCCTGGAGGATCAGCAAATATCAGATCTCTATTTTTTTAAGATTTTAATAGTGTAAATTCCTACAGAATTGAGAAGAATCCTGGAGTCCTATTAGCCTGAGGTTCAACAAGAACTATACTTTGTAGATTCAATGATTTTATTGTGGCTTAAGAAATTAGGCCTAATGATCAATATCTGCTACATATGTTGTTTGTTATAACTTAATTCTATTGATATTATTTTAAAATTAATGATTAAACCTCCAATTAAATTTAACTTTGTTGTGTGAACAGTATGTGAGCTGGAGGTGAGTGGAGAGTTCCCACACATGTATGTGTGTACTTTGCCTTTTAGTCTGTGCATAGACTACCACCATTGTATTTGGGAGGCTTTGGAGATGTCTCAGAACCTTTCCCAAAGATGTATGTATATGGAGATTATTTCATTTTGTATGCAGAAGCAGAGTAGCTAAAAAATTTATCCATTTTATCATGGTAGTACAGAGACTATTCTCTCTGCTTGTAACATTTTTCCTTTCTAGTTATCAAAAATACTGATATTAATCCCTTGAATTATTAATGCATTATAATAAATTAATAAAAAATAATTAATAATGCATTTATAATGCTGAATAATAATTTTTAAGCACGATAAATGCATTATTAGTTATTTCCAACATCCCTGTGAAATATATTTCTATGATTTTTCTCATTTTACTGATGACTTGGGGAGGTAACAACATGGCCAAAACCACATAGATAAATCTAATATTTGAATTTAAATATGTTCACATGTTTTCACTTATTTCTGGAAATAAAGTGCTAGGGTTTGAACCCTAGGTTCAAGCATACTAAATAAGTGCTTTACCACTGAGTCACAGCCGCTCCTCCCCCTAGAGACAAAAGTATATGAAGTGGGCTTTAGGACCAGCCCATTCTGTTTAAATCTTCATTGGTACTCACCAGCAGTGAGATACTGTATAATTGACTGAATCAATCTTATTCTCACTTTCCTTATTTGTTCATAGCCATCAATGCTCTCTTCTTAAATCCAGGAATTTGTAATTGAAGTGACAATCATATCATTTCTGCAATGTACACAGCTGGCAGTACTTTTATATAACAAGATGCTTCTCCTATTTTGCTATTTATTCCCACTGGTACAGTTTATATCAAAAGGGTAGGATAAATGCTTGATTCATTAGTTTACTAGTTTGAGATTATGATTTAATTGCTTCTCATCTCTACACACGTACATTATCACTGCATACAGTGACTACATACTGTCCTTTCTTCCCTTTAACCATCACTTAGCTTTAATTCTCTAAGTAAACATATTTTAAAGATCATAGTCTTTAGTTTTTATATAGAATATTCTCAGGAAGGATTTAAAAAAATAATGTCATTCTTCAATGATAACTACAGGTTTATTATTACCTTTACAATCAAAGTTAGTTATATTGAGTATAATTTCTATGCCTCACATGGATTTCTTGTTTCTTTCTTGTATATCAAACATATTAGTACATTTTCTCCTAGAATTGAGTGTTAATTTAAATAATGTCTGATGGTTAGTTACCTCTAGTAGACATTCTTTGCAATGTCTTTGCGTCCAAATGACATGTTTGTTTGTTTTTTTTTGCCTTAAATTCCAGTGTTTTATTAAAGTATTATTAACTCCAGGTTGAGAGCCTTAGATACTTGAGATTGTCTTTCAACACATAACTTCAAATATCCACAGGAAGCTTTTATTGATAGGTTTGAATATTTGCTTGGTTCTTTGGTTTTCTTCTTTAAGAACCCCTATTATTTATATATTGGGTCTTCCTTAATTATCTTCATTTTTTACTAATTTGTCTCATATTTTTATATTTTAATATTCTACAATATGCTTTGTTAGAACTTAAGTCTCTCATTGCTTTGATCTGTACTCTTTCTAGTTTAGTATTCAGAAATGGAAGATTGTTTTACTTATCTCTTTCCTTCCTGAGCTCTACAGGTTTATTTCTGAGATGTTCTAATATTGATTAATGCTCAACTTTCTTTACAATCTTATGGAATTTTCCTCATTTATTTTAGATTGCTTTTAAATAGTATGCTTCAATTTTGAACCATTTTGTTGGCATGTTTTTCTGGCAAGATTTTGTCATGGGGTTATTTTGAGGATGAAATTAGTTAATCCAGAGAGCATGGTGTCACAAAATAATTTTCCAAGAAATCAAAGATGTTCAGTCCCCCAACTAGTTAATTATTGCTTATTATTGTTTATAAAATGACAAGGTACATGCACAAGTGTTCTACTACTTAGTACTTGTAATAATGCTTAGTGATCTTAGTAGTAATATTCTATTGTAAATTTTCAGGAAAATATATAATTTAAAAACATTTTTTAAAAGATCTTTGCCAGTTTATCTGTTAGTTCACACGTAGAGGCAAAAATTTAGGCAAGAGTTGTGTTTATCATAAAACTTTTCTTATAGTTACCCCAGCTCAGAACAAAAAATATAAATAACTGATGTAGGGCTATACTATCCACTAATTATTAATTTAAAACCATTTAGCTCTTAGAAAAGACATAAGCAACCTTAAAATGTATTTGATGATGTTCACTTCCACATATTTTAACTCTGATTTTAAATACCATATGTTGTTGTAATTGATAGTTTTGCTATAAAATATATTTACATAAATATGAGAGTATAAGAAAATATCAACTTGCATATTTATTTTGTCTACTATTTTTAATACATCTAAAACAAACCAATAAAAATTGAGTTTTTACTACTGATGCATTATAATGTTTAAGACATAAGTCATAGTGGGGAATAAACTTGAAACAATATTTTGTGTTTATCCATGACATGCTTAGAAAGCATTGTAATGAATAATAGGTAGTAACTGAGTATAGTGATGTATGTCTACTCAGAATTCAGAGGACTTCAAGTTCAAGGCCAACTTGGACAATGAATGTAGGGAGATCCTGTCTCAAAATTGAAAACAAAAACAAAATAAAAGAATTAAGAGGTTGACACTCACTGATAAAGTCCTTGCCTAGGATACATGAGGGTGAGGTCCTGGTTTGATCCAGGCACCTCAAAAGAATCGTGTATGTGTATAAAAATATAGTTTTTAAATACACAACTATATGCAACTACAACATACACACACACAATACACACACAGAGTAAACTGGATACAATGTAGTGACAAATCTAATTAATGTACAAAGTACACATACTGTGGAATTCACCTTGCTTTGCTTTTAAGATCCAATTTCCTCCCACTTTAAAGTGGCCATGTGATATTCTTAGAAAAAACACTCAAATACTCTTTACAAATTTTATCTAAGTCCTCTAATACATGGAGGAGTCTGTGGGGTATGTTAGGTTGTATTTGGAGAAGAAATTAGCCATCAGATTGTTTTTCCACTTACATGATAATATTGAGCAAACCCACTACATTAAATGAAGCTCAATGATTTAGAGACTGTTTCAGATACATAGTGTAATTTCAATTTTTTAAAAATTTTAGTTTAGGAAGTAAGCTGTGTACATAGCAGATTTGGAAATTAATTTCATCCACAGAAACATTACTATTACTCTAATTACTTTTATTATTAAAGAGATGCAATGTTTTTAAAAGCTCTTCAGTATCAAGTGTTTGTTACTATTTCCATTTATAAAAATTATGAGTTCCTATACTACAAAATAAATAACTGTAGAACTTGAATTCATTTACTTAGCAAATACCGAGTACCCATGATAGAATAGATTCTGTTCCTTTTGCATAGTTAAGTATTAAAATATAGTTGATAATAGTCACAAATAGCATCAATTGGCAGCTTCCATCAACTTTTCTTAAACTTTAATCTGTAACTTTTGGCAATATCATATAAAATTAAAATTCAGGTTTATATTTCAATTTTGAAAATATACATCTCCTTCCTTAAAAGCTTTTGAAAATATTTGTGTGGCTTTTGTGAATAAAATTTTGTAAAAAATTTTCAAATATCAAAGTTTAAAAGCTTTATATTACTACTGATAGGTATATTTCTCATAGGTATACTTATATATATTGTGCTTAATTTATAATTTCTTTTTATCATATCAAATTTTTGTTTACTTTTGTTTATCTTTTATTTCAAAAATAGGCATATGTATGCATGTGTGTGTGTATATATATCATCATTATATAGAAAATGTATCTGTTATTGGTTAAATGGGTAATTGAAAGTAGTCCACAAAAGAGTACATAAAATTTGACATTTTTCATAAACATTTATATATTATTTTATGGTTGCTGCTTCCTAACATCTATATGATAAAAAAGTTGACTTTTCTATTGAGATATGGGTCTACTTCTATCTATGGAAGCTAAATAGGGCACAACTTCCTCTTTCTGTGCACTGGCAGTGAGAAAAACATCTAGTTATCATGCTCCTGTTCTAACAGAATAATATTTAAAGAGAAATAAGTCAGGAGAACGTAGGTAGAAGTCAGAAGACTGGCGGTGAAAATGGTGGGTCAGTCCTGTGGTGTCAGTAGGGCAATCTGAAGCAAACTTTTGAGGAATATCCTTAGTTATGTCCCTATTATCAACTTCCAATCTATCCTTGGTATGAAAATCTGTATAAAACTTTCCTTTTGTATTTAACTTAATTATGTTTGGGTTTCTATTGTTGCTTGCAGCCAAAATTACTTAACATAAAATTTATTGTAGGTATTAGACCCTTGAGGATATGTAAGAACTCTGAGATCCTTTAGCTGTCTGCATGAAGAAAGAAGACTTGAAATCTTTATTAGCAATTTGAGAAGCAATCCTAAATTGCATGCATTTTAGCAACCTAAAAGAAATTTCTTTTTCATTTCAGCTTGTAGTCACCCATTGGAGGCAAAGCTTCAGGCTGTAGCACTGTTGTAGGCACTAAGTACTAACAATGTTAAAATTCAATGAGTAGGATTGTAGGCACTAAGTACTAAGAATATTAAAATACAATTGAGTAACTGCTTTAAAAATGCATTGAATAGCTTAAAGAAAGTGAATAACACACTCACATTTCTAAATCCTCAGCTAAAGTAACTAAAACTTTGAAATGTTTTATGATGGTGCTTAATGTATCTCGTATTTCTTATAATTACAGTTTGAGGCAGCCAGCATATGAGAAACAAAGTTCAGTCCTGTGGCCCATGGTTTCCAGTGTCAGTTGAATGTACAGCATTAACCCATCATTGAGATGGCAGAATATTGATTTCAAAAGTCATATCCCTCTAGGTGTGGTGGCACACACCTGTAATCCCAGCTATTTTAGGAAGTTGATGCTGGAATATCCCAAATTCAAGGACTTGGCAACTGAATGAGATCCTGTCTCAATATAATACATAAAAATAGATGGAGATATAGCTCAGTGATACAGCACCCCTGGGTCTAATCATTGGTACCAAATAAGAAAGTAGCTACACCCCAGAAAATGCAATGGGAATACTATTGTTGCCTCAAGCTTCTAATTTTCCTGTCTTACAAATATCATGTCTCATTTATCTGATAAGGTTGCTCATACTCTGAGGATCCTATTCTTTTTCCTGCAGGAATTAACTTGCAATAAAAGCCAAAAATGCATGTGCTTTTTAAACCAAACATCTCTCAGTATTTTCTATGCAGTTAGTTGCTAGCATAACCTGAAGAACTGAACACATGATGAAACATTTCATCCATGGACAAACTGTCCAACGAGGACTTTTTAAATAACATGACAATGATAAAGATTACTCAGTATATATACTAGAGTAAGAAATCCAAAATATTGACAATAGTAGAAAATCTAGAGATGATTTTTGAAATGTTTTGTTCACCAAAAGTAACTCTCCAGAATATAAAGGCAATCACTTAGTCAAAATCTCGAGAAATGTCTGAGTAGTATCGGTGATGTTCCCCGTGTTGTTTCATAGAATAGCATAGGAAGGAAAAGAATTTGGTTGAAGAAAGATCTCTAATTTTGATGGGAATGGATAGATATTGAAATAGCAAAATAACAATAATGAACTACCAGAAGGAGAAGAGGACATGTATAGTAGGTGACCGAGCCTATTAAAATAAGAATACTTCTATCTTCAGGGATATGTGTAGAAGTAATTGTGTATTCTTCAGAACCAAAATAGAAAGACAATTCATGAAGTAATAAATAACAACTACTCCTACTGACTTATGTAATAGTCATTCATTTTATGTTCCATATTAATAGAACCCTAACATTGTTTAGGTACACAGACCTCACAAAAATTGATTACTCTGTCTGACTCAGACATAAATTGTAACACCTAAGTGAATTACGGTTACCTTATTCATACAGATAGTGATTGATTGACACATGAAAGACTATGTCAAAAATTATAAAACATGAGGAAAGGCTTTTGGAAAGGATTCTACTTTTTAAAATACTTTTTTTTTCCCTTAAGATGGCACATTAGAGGATGGCATATCCCAGAAGGTCCTCAACACCAGACTTAAAAAGCAGGAAGATAGATTCTCAAGTGGGTAACTAAGAAACTCACCAAAACTTAAAAAAAAATTACACACACACACACATACATATGTGTATATATGTCACATATATATGCATATATATGTAAATTATATATATATATATATATATGTGTGTGTGTGTGTGTGTGTGTGTGTGTGTGTGTGTGTGTGTATTCTGAGAAGTATAATGCAAACCTAAGAAATAATACTTTAGAGAAGTCCCAGCTTAAGGAGCCAGCATGGCCTACAGAAAAAGACATTCAGAAAAGGAAGAATTGACATGGGGTAACCTGTGAATTAGAGAGGAATGCTGAATTTAACAGACACAGAATTGGTGGGGAAAGCAAATCAGTGAAAGCAAATCCAAAAATAGCCCCCATGGGAGAGGAAGTGTTTTGGGTCCACAGTTGCCAGGCTCCACAGTTACCTGGTGGTACTCTGCACAATCAGGGAAACCACTCGCTTGCCCTACCAAGAAGATGGTTGCCCCTTACACTTGCACTGCCAGAGAAAATAACCTCCTGCCCAATTCCTGTGGTCCAGGAAAGTGTATGTCCACATTCACCCTTCCAGAGAAGCTGGCTACAAACTGTGTTCCTGCTGAAGTAGAAAAAGGTAACATTCAGCCCCTGCTTAATTCCCCCTGTCTGTAATGACACCCCTCCTCCCTTTCCCAGGATAAAGGAGCTCAGGAATCCCAACAGCAGACCAAAAAAATTCCAGAGGCACCGGAACAAGAGAAATTGAAATGGGCACAAGAAAAGTTTGCCTGGACCATTCAGGCTCTGGATCCCAAGGCAGAAAGCTACCACTAATACTGGGGCTGCAGAGGCCATACAGGAGCATCAATTAGCACTCCAAGGCAGATACCTGAAATTTCATATTTATAGAGGTGAGAAGTAGACTATTCCAAAGACCCCAGAGAACCAGACATCTTGCTAAGACTGGCATCCCCCTCTGATAGTGGGTATAGACCAACTTTCCACCATCCACTCACAGAGCTTCAAAGTTCAACATAGACTAAATTCCAATGACTGAAAACTCCCATTTAGAATTCTGCAAAACAAATGCTACAGAAAGGCAAAACGCAAACTGTGCTACCCCACCATATACTAGGACCCTGGAAGCTGAGATCTACTACAATCATCTTTGCCACCCAGCCGCAAAGGCTGGCAGCTAAGAGAGAAATACAAAGTATTAGGATAAATAACCCCTAATCCTCCACCCAAGTGTCACAAAATATCAGCAATGAAAATCCATCCCTGGCAAGAGTTTTGACAGCCTCACTTGAAATAAGCCTTTTATTTCTCAGCAAGACTTTTATTTTTATTTTCTTTCCTTATTTCTTTTTTTTCATATTTTCATTTTTACTGTATTGTTTACTCTTTAAATTTTTCAGTTTTATTTTTTAATATCATTTTATTGTATTAAAATTTTCTATTACATATGATTTTGTATACATATGTGGAGGGGTTGTGTACTTACTACATCAGTAGGTTCAAAACACTATATATATAATTTTACCTTCACATAATTGCTTTCTCCTGCAGCTGTTTTTATTATTTAGGTCTGATTTGCCTTAGATGGAGTTCAATCATTAACAGGTTTGAGTTGGTTTTTCATACCTAGGTTCTTGTCCCTATTATCTCCCCTTCATTACTCTCCCTACTTACAGCCAAATTTCCCTGTTTCCATATATTTTTCTTCATTATTTTCTATCAATCTTTTATTCCTTCTTCTTTATAGCTGACAATTGCAACCTACCACCTGCCTCTCCTTTGATTGCTTTTAAAAAATACTTCAAACTTTCTCTTATCTACCCACTGTTTTTTTTTTTTTACTTAAGAAACTGTAACCTTATCAAATAGAATTATATAGTTTAGGTAATACCTATTCATAATACCTTCATATTCTATTTATGTTGTTGTGATTACTAACTAATACAAAGGGCAATATATAGACATATAGACACCTGACGTTGAGTGCCTGACCTCATCCACAATTTGTATTGCTGGCACTGATGTTAAATGCTGACCCCCTCCATTCTATGTGGGTAACAATTTTTGTTACAGTTGTCATGTAGACACTGGAAATTTGTGTCAAAACTGTACATTTCTGACATTTAGTGCTATTCCTGGCTCTCCATCCCTCTAAAATGTACTAGAAAATGATTGGGACACTTCAAAATGAAAGAGATCTTGCTAAGAAACACAGTTCAGACAAGCAAGAATGACTATCACCACACACATGCTATGGCCCCACCTGAGCCTAAACAATACTTCAATTTGTAGAATTAGAGAAACAATAACTCCAAATCAAAAACCAGGCCCCAAGCAGGAACAACTAGAAGGGAATTCAGGTACCACCTCTTGATAGTGACTCACATAAAAAAAATTCTAGAATAAAAAACAACTATCACATTAGGACACACATATGAAAGAGAAAGAAGAATCCATTTAAATTGGTGTTCAAGTCCAGGAACTCTGAAAATATGATGAAAAAGTCAAACAAATCTTCCATTAAAATTCAGAATCTAGCAACAAAGAAACCCACAGATATAGAAGGTAATATTCCAGAGAAAGATTATTAAAAAACTGATTATTAGAATATTCAATGAAGTAAAGTAAGATTTAAGAATTGAATTAAGAAAAATATGTGGAAACAAGGAAATTTGGCTGTTAATGGGAAAGAGAGTGACGAAATGGACATAATAGGGACAAGAACTGAGGTATGGTACATTACAGGAGAAGAAAGACAATTTCTATGAATAGAAATATTGAAAAGAAGTGAATCAGAATTCCTTGAATTGAAAGACACAATGAGTCAAATAAAAAAATTCATTTGAAAGCATGACTAGCAGATTAGATTGCATAGAATATAGAACTTCATTCTTTAAAGACATTCTTTAAAGAGTTACATAAATTTAAGTATGCAGAATAAAATCAAAGAAAAAAAACTAAGCATGATCAGTATGTATAGAAACTCTGTACATACTGAGCAAACTTGAAAATCATTGAGAACATTTTTAATGAGATAGTCATAGAAATCTTTTCCCATATCAGAAAGGACCTAGAAATCCACATGCAAGAGACATACTGGACCCTAAATAGACCTAATTGGAAGTTCTCCAAGACACATTATAATCAAAATGCCTAATATACAAAATAAGGAAGAATAGTAAAAGCTACAAGAGATAAATATCATGTCACATTTAGAAGCAAACCACTAAGGCTTACTTCTGACTTCCTTATTTCAGACACTAAAAGTAAAGAGAGCCTAGAATGTAGATATTTCAACTCTAAAAAAAATGCCAAAACATTGCAATACTCAGCAAAGCTCTCTTTCATATTTGGTGAAATAAAATACTTTCCATGACAAGGACAAACTATTAGAAGTCATGACAACAAAGCCAGCACTATAAAGAATTTTCAAAGATAAACTACACAGAGGAACCCAAAAATAAATCCCCAAAGTCTAAAGCAGATGAGGATTAAGAGAAGATTAATCCTGTATGGGATAATCAAGACAGAATTAAATATATAAAAATCAAAATGGCAGTAACCACAAATACATATCCATAATGATACTGGATATAAATGGTATCAACTCCCCAATTAAAAGACACAGATTAGCAGAATAAATCAAAAAATAAGATCCAACTATATTCTGTTTTCAAGAGACTCATTTCATAGGCAAAGTCATTCACATGCTGAAGGTAAAACGATGGAAAAAATATTCCATGAAATCGAAGTCCATAAACAAGCCAAAGTAGTTATTCTTATATCTGAAAAAGTTGATTTCAAGTTAAAATTAATCAAAATGGATAAAGAAGGCTATCATATCCTGTTAAAGGGAACAATCAAACAAGAAGATATAAAAATAGTAAATATACATGCCCCAAATGTCAACACACCCAGGTACATTAAAAAAAAAACACTCCTTGAAATTAAATCCTAGATATACCTCAATACAGTAATACTAGGTGACTTCAACACATCCTTATCACCAATAGAGAAGTCAAAGCATGAAATCAATAAAGATATATCCAATCTAAATAATATTATAAGTCAAATAAGTCTAATGGACATCTATAGAGTATTCCACCCCCAAACAGCTGAATTTACCTTCTCAGTAGCTCATGGAACCTTTTGCAAAATATACCATATTCTAGATCACAATTCTAGTATTATTAAATAAAAATAATATATATTGTCATGCATTTTATCATAGTATAATGGAATTAAAGAAGAAAACTAATAGAAAACATGTAAGCACATGGAGATTAATCAATACTCTTAAATGAAGAATGGATCAAATAACAAGAGAAGAAATCCTCACAAACAAAAATTTCAAAACATCAAAATCTGTGGGACAGCATAAAAACAGTACTAAGTGTCTATATAAAAAAAAAAATATGTACCTCCCAAACAAGCTTATGCTACAGTTCAAGATTGTAGGAAAAAAGAACAAATCCCAAATCAGTAGAAGACTGGGACCATTTCTCCTTATATGGTTAATAAAAATCAATATAATACCTGCAGAGATAGCACAAAATTGATATAGTCACCCAAGATTTTAAAAACACTGGGTGATGACTCTTATTGCATTGCCATTTAATTTGCCAGTTCAGCTAATGGAGACATGGGCAGCACTTGAAGTATATGGGAAACTTGTATTTATACTTGATTAATAATTTCAGTTTGGGTTCCTGATGTGGTTACTTTCTTGGAGCCAAACCTGGAGGCCCTGGATCTTGGTATATAGATATCAAATAAATATCATTTTTTATCCAGCCCAGGAAAGATCAGAATCCATTCATTTTATGTGTTAGGAAGAGTACAATTTTACCACTTTGTTTTACTATTATAGCAACCTTCCAATTCTGAGTCACAATATTGTAAATAGTGCTATTATCCCCCAAAGTTTAAAATGTCCTACAAGTTGATGATATCATGTTGCTAGGGCCAATGTACCAGATATGTCAGTACAATATGTAAGTGTTAAACTTAGGGATGAAGCTCAGTGGTAGAGTGCTGGCCTAGCACATGAGAGATCCTGGGATCAATTCCCAGCACTGCAAAAAATAAAAATGATTCTAATAATGTACATATGTTAGAACAACTTATTAGTATCTGCAATTTCAATGAAGTTGCTGGGGATCTGGTGATGTTGGCCTCAGTAAGGTAATTCATTCCAAAATGAAGGATATTTGTGCCCCTTTGTTAGTAAAGAAGCACAAAATTTGAGGCTTATATTTTGGATGCAATAAATAGTTCATTTAGTTACACTGCTTTGGGCTATTAATCAACTACCTGAAAATATGTCTCTTTTGAAGATCAAAGTAAGATCAGAAATAAGAGAAGGCTTTCAAGCTATGTAAGTGGCAGTACAGGAATCTGTTAGTAAGAAGATACAATAGCATACATTCTTTGGTACACTGGGTGGAGTAGAAGAAAGGAACAAATTCCCAAATAAGTACTATGTATAGACCAGTAGGGATTTGGAATAAATGTCTGCTTCAACAATTAACTCTATTTGACAAGTAGTTCTTAGCCTGTACTCGAGTATGGTGTTTTTGAATACCTAGTGATAGAATAAATGGTAACATTGTGACTTTAGGGAGGTAGGAATAATCTGTCTACCTCACTCCAAAATTCAGAGTGATGAACATTGGACTTCCTCATCAAACAGAAGTGGAATCCCCTCAAGGAATCATATAAGCAAACTGCCCATTCTTAGTACCATATTCCTGCCTTCACGAAGCAATCCCACTTTCAATACTCAACTGTTATCTCATGGAGAATAGTCAATGCCTATTCACTGAGGAGAAAAATGATGGAGTCAGTTTTACTATAAGTACTGAATCATATGAATCATATTCTAGTATGAAGCAGACATTACTGGTATAGAATTACATCCATTTTCAGTTGTTCTTAAAAGGGTATGAAAGGATGTAAATGAGAAACTTGTATTATCACCGTGTGTTATCATACATCTCTCTGGAAGGTGTGGTATCCTAATGCAGAAATTTACTCCTGTAAATTTATTGATGTAAATTGTGGATGGAATCTAATGGTTTGGATAGATGTTTGGAAAAATGGGAATAGCATGAGTCAGGATTAGTGACAAAGCAGTTTGGAGAAGAGATATATGAAAGAACTTTCTGGAATAGCTCAAGAACATGATATAAATTGCTCCATATGAATCCTAATTTAAAGGTTCATTTGAATGTTCTCAGAATGTGGAAAACTCTTAATAATAAGGTAGACAAGATGACCTGCTCAAAGGTTGCTAGTCACTTTCTTTCTCCAGTTTCTCTTAGGTCTGATAAATGTGCTTATTATACATGTGGCCATGGCAATAACAGTAGAGGTTTTAAATACCCTCAGAATCTTGCATGTTCTCTCACCAAAAGCTCACCTCACCATCTATGACCACCAATGAATGCCAATACTGCCAACAAAAGATATCAGAATTTTCTCTTGTGGATTGATTGAAAAGGAAACACGACTGGTCATCTTCAAAGGTGTAGAGATTAACAAAGATAAAACTCAGGTGTTTCCATGGGGTGTTCTTTCACTCAGAATTGATTACTTATATTAGCATCCTGGTTCTACTATTTAGTATCTATGTGAATTCTGGAAAGCTATGTAAAATGTGTCTTAGCTGTAAAATGGGGGACAAAATCTTATCTACATCTCAGGGTTGTTATGAGGACTAAATGCTTAATATATGTAAAATACTTAGAACAAAGATTGATACATAGTAAATACCAAATAAGTAATGACTAAATTCATAATAAATTATCTATATGGTGATAAAGTAATCAAATATGGTGATAAGTGATTATTATACCTCTCTTAGGATTGACTATGCAGCATAGTTGAATCTTCAAACATCCTCACCCATTTCTGGTATTAGTTGAAGAAGAAAATATAAATAGACAGTGAAGGGAATAAAGCAGACAGTAATTATATCTTTACAACCAGTTGTAGACATAAGGTCTATAGTAGTTTTACCCATATTTCTTCCTTTATATGTTTAAAAGTAAAAAATTTATTTTGCTTTACTTTCTTCCATGTTTATCCCACTTTTGTATATTAAGAGTGTGGCTGGTGAACTTTTCAGTGTAGCCCACTGTTTACATATAATGAGATGGGTCACAGCAAATGACAAAGGAAGTGGGTATCACTCAGAGAAATCTAGTTGATGCTAGAATAGTAATGAAAATTTGGATTGTTTCTTTTTCAATGGTTTAATGAGAGAGAATTACAATATCTAGCTCAGAAACAACGGTAAGAACAATAAATATAATGATTATGTTCACAGTCAATGTACAAAAATATATTGCACATTAGTCAATACTCAACTTTCAGGTTTCCTTTTTCTTTAGGAAAGATCTTTCACTGTGTGAACCTTGGTGGACCGTAAGCCCAGTGTCCTATGTGAAAGCCAAAGGAGTCAAGTACTTAAGATATACAGGAAACCAATGTTTCTTGGATTTAGGCAATGTTCAACACAAACTTCTGAATTTTGATGGCGTAAGGCAAAGACAAAGTTTCATATGGACATTAATTAAGGCAGATACAAAGTCAAAGGTCCTACAATGTCAGTGACAAAAGGTGAGTGGCTATGATACTAGTGGCAGCATCCTAATGAGCCTACTGTGACTGGCTATATTCTCTGCTCTCTGTTATTGCTTCCTTGCTCTTTTTAGAAGCCTAGATATATAATTTTCTCAGCATTCCTTATTCTGAAAATGCAAAAAAATATATACTTAAATATATATTGATATCCATCTTTAACTGTACACACATACACGAGAGTATTTATGTGTAAGCATATGTCTATTTTTAGACAAGTGTAAAAAGCTACACTGCATTCAAATACTAATGGAATTAACTGATGATAGAATTTGATGGTTATTAATTTTTTATTTTGTTTCTCAAGTATATCAGTTTTAAATTTTTAAAAATTCCATAAGATATATCAAATTTAAAAAGCAGACTTTTGTCTTTTCCTAATTGTTGGAAATTTATCCTTCAGTCTATAATTTTAACTTTCTTAGAGTGTATAAAATAGCAAAGTGGACATGTAAATAGGATTCATCTAATGGCATGCCTAAGTTTTTTCCTGCATAATAATTTGGCTTACTTCATTGGAGCAGGGAGCCAAACATAAAATTAAATTATGAGTGTTATGGTTTGGATGTGAGGCATCACACAAAAGCTCACCTGTGAGACAATATAAGATGCTTTGGAGGAGAAATGATTGGGTTATAGCCTTAACCTCATCAGTGAGCCAATTCCCTGATGGGAATAAATGAGTGGTAGCTGGAGGCAGGTAGGGTGTGGATGGAGGTAGTGGTTCATTAGGGGTATGGCTTTGGGGTCTATATTTTGTATCTGGAGAGTGGAGCCTGTCTCCTCTCTGCTTTTTGAACACAATGTGAGCTGCTTCCTTCTGCCAAACTCTTCTGCCATCATGTTCTATCTCACCTTGAGCCCCTAAGGAATGGACCTAGTGAACTAAGACCTCTGAAATTGTAAAGCTTCAAATAAACTTTTCCTCCTCTACAATTGTTCTGGTCAGATCTTTAGTTGCAGCAGCAAAAAAGCTGACTAAAACAATGAGTATTAGGAAAAATATTGTGTATTGGAAAGAAAAAACAGGGGCAATACAGGGGATGGTAAAATGTTTATTTATATTTTTTTCCAATGTTATTTGGCTAGGAATAAATAGAGATAAATTAAAATTAGGCAGGTTCTGGGAAATGTTCTGTTTTCTGATAAGCTATGAATATTGATAAATGAAGAACCCTCCAGCTAGGTCCAAATGCTCTTTTCTAGCAAGAAGTTTTTATAAATCCACAAACTGTAATAGGGTTAGGGAAGGTATCTCTGCACAATGAGGAAGTTGTTTTGTCTGTTTTTTTGTTTTACTTGTAAAATTTAAGCTGGGTATATTTAAAAATATTAACCTAAAATATTTACAAGCAAAACCATCCACATTTTTTTTTTAATCTCAGGAATCATACTGGGGGAATACTGGTGATAAGATGAAGTTAAAAGGCATCCTACAATTAGGATGCATAATGTGTGTACATGATGTATGTATATAATATTTGAATATCTGAGAAAAGTTGAAGCTAAATAGTCTTATGACCACTGAATCCTGGATTTAATTATTAGCTATTTCTCTTACTAGCTACGTAGATTTTGTTACTTTTTCCCTCCTCCAGAACTTCAATTCATTATGCTAAAATGGGTCAAATAATTACTTGGATTTTGGAATTTAAGATAATCAATGAATGAGAAAAATCCATGAAGAGTATGTTTCCCTGTTGATAGCCCCAAAGTAGGGCATTCAATGAATTTTAGCCAATATTATATTTCATAGACAACTATTAGACTATATATGCTAGAAATTAGATTCAGGGATAAAATAGTTCTTAGAAAGCACTACTTTCCTCTTCTGAACCCCACATCCAGTTGAAGAATCTAGGACTTGGAGAGAATGAATATATTCTTTAGGTTAAAAAAAATCAGTTAATTTTATGGTTTGGATATGAGGTATTCCCTCAAAGCTCATGTGTGAAATAATTCAAAAAGAAAAATTCAGAGGTGAAATTACTGTGTTATAAGAGCCTTAACCTAATCAGTGCATTAATTCAATTGAATGTATTAACTGGGTGGTAACTATAGGCAGGTATGGTATGGCTAGAAAAGTTGGCCACTGGGGACATGACTTGGGTTATATATTTTATCTGTAGTGAGAAGAGTCATTTCTCTCTGCCTCCTGATTTTGGCTCCTTTCCTCACCCACTCTACTCTGCCATGATTTTATGCCTCACCTCAGACTGAGAGCAATGGAGTTGGCCATGTTTAGACTGAGATCTCTGGAACTCGGAGTCTCAAACTTTTCTTCTATCATCAGGTCTTTTGGTCACATTGGTGAAAAAGCCAACAAAAACAGTTGAAAAACAAATATTTCATGAGTGTTAGCCTAACTTTTTGCTCCATCTGGTATCTGGTATCTCACTCTGCTTCTCAGATTATATACAAATACAAATTTGCATTACCAAAAGGGCATGCATGTACATTAGTTTAATTGCTGACACAAATACTTTCATGTTTTGATAAAACCCTAAAAGTAGGCTGTTGGATTTTGCTTTGTACATTTATTTTGGCATCTTAAAATATCTTGGGAAGTACATGAAAATATACATTAGAAACATTTTTTTTTGTATTTGCTTGCACAAGGAATTAGGATGAACATCTAAAATGCTTATGAAAGACTACAAATTTTTAACAATGAAAAAATTTCTGCTTATTTTTTCCTCTAAAATAGCTAAGGTAAAATATTTTAGTTGAAAATATACAGTTATATACTCATCTGTACTTTAAATCAATGCAAATTTTTTTTAAAATATTGAGATTACATTTACAAGAATTGTGATTTAGATGTCTTTTTCTAAATCTATTCTTTTGAACTTAGACTCCTATGGTTGTCCACTTGAAGTAAATCTGAAGAGAAATAACTGAAAACAAGAACTACAAATCTAAAATTAACAGAAAAAGTACTTTTTCTGGGCAAAGAAACAAAGATGCAAAAATCTATTAGAGTCCTCTGTAGTAACATGGTAGAGTTTCTCATTTCCCTTTATCATTTTGAAGTGAAAAGGGGAATTAAATCCCTAACATATGGCTATTAATTAAACCTGCTAATTCAAATGGCCATGAGTATGTGTTGCTAGGGATCAAACCCAGAGGCCCACACATCAAAATGCACACTCTGTCAAGTGAGATTTAAGGAAGAAAAAGAAGGGAGGGAGGGAAGATGAAAGGGAGGGAATGATACTAAAAGAAAGATTCAGGAGCAAGAAAGAGACCAGACATGACTATTAATTCTACAACTAGTTCAGTTGGCAAAACCATATTGTACAAGAGCGGTAATATTTGTGATATCCTATAAATAAGTAAACCGTCTATAATAGGTATGCATGTGAAACTGTTTTTTTTTTTTTTTTTTTACCTGCCCAAGATTTTATTAGCAGGATCCTAGCGGTCAGTCGCAGAAGAGAAGCGGGGAGAGAGGGGGAGAGAAGAGAGAGGAGAGGGGGAAGAGAGAGAGAGGAAGGGGGAAGAGAGAGAGAGGAGGGGGGAAGAGAGAGAGAGGACTGAGAGAGAGAGAGGACTGGGAAAGAGAGAGGAGAGGGGGAGAGAGAGGGGAGAAGGGGAGGGAGAGGGGAGAGGGAGGAGAGAGAGTAAGAGTAAGAGAAGGGGAGGGAGAGAGGATGAGAGGAAGAGAGGAAGAGAGAGAAAAGAAGAGTAAGAACTGCATGTGAAACTGTTTAAATGATTGTGTGTGAGATCAGAATTGTTTGGATGACTAGTCTAAATCATCAAGCAGTGGTTAGCCAATCATGGCCTCTCAAGTCAAATGTAGTCTACTTCTTGTTTATATAAATAAAGTTTCATTAGAACACAGCCATGCTTGTACTTTGTCTATGAATGTTGCTAGAGCAGATACTGGCAAGCTTTCTGTAACTTTCTAGAGAATAAATATTTTAGGCTTTGCAAGCCTTAAGATTTCTGTTGCAGTAAGATCAAGGTTAAGTTGTCTGGAAACAACATAGATAAGAATTCAGGTCAAAAATGTTGGGGAACAGAAAAAAGTCTTAAAATCTCTTAGGGACTTGATTTTAGAGCTTACATAAATAGTTGTTACACTTTTAAAAATTTCTCAGCTAACGAAAAGGTGCCAGTATAGCACTTTTTTGGGCCAGAGGGGAAGGGGGTAGGGATCAAGGATTGAACTCAGGGGCACTCAACCACTGAGGCACATCCCTAACCCTATTTTGTATTTTATTTAGAAACAGGGTTTCACTGAGTTGCTTAGGTCCTCACTAAATTGCTGAGACTGGCTTTGAACTCCCGAGCCTCTGGGATTACAGGCATGTGACACCATGCCCAGCTAGTGTATCACTTTTATTTTTATGGTTTTTTTCCCATAAATATTAAGTTATATCTATTTTCTCAAACAAGACATTTTTTCTACTTCAAAAGATGGTGAATAATGTTGGATAAGATAATCAAACCTCTAAGCCTCAAATTATTAAGAAAATTAATGACTACTATAAGGTTTGAAAAATACTATAATGCTTGCATATTCTTTGTTTTTGGCAAATAAGCCCTCAGTAAATGATTGTTTCCTTTCATATGTTTTGTCAGAAATATTTCAGGTCAATTTGACTGTAAAACAACAGCAGTATATGATTATTTACTAATCTTTGAAAAATATATTAATCTTTTAAAAATATATTACTAATCTTTGAAAAAATATATTTGAAAAATATATTAAAAATATATTTTATAAAATATATAAAAATATATTAAATAAATGTCCTTAATATATAAATATATTAAGGACATCAAATCAATCAATATGTATATTATATATGCATATCATGAGAGAGACACAGAGAGCGAGAGAGAGAGATATGCTGGGGGTTGAACCTAATAATACTTTTCACATGCTAAGCATGTACTATACCACTGAAATAGACTACCAGCCTCTGAATGTATATTCTATTCTTTTCTAAGACTAGGGTTTTGCTAAATTGCTAAGGCTGACCTTTAATCTGCCATCCTCCTACCTCAGCCTCCCAAATCACACAGGTGTGTGCTACTGCATTCACCTAAATGTGTATTCTTAACAGGAAGAACCAGGATTTTTAAAAATTTCCCCATTGTTTACCTCCATGCATTTTATTTCAAGTTTTTTATTTTTTGTTGAACTGATTTTAAAAAATTGACAATGATCATATATATATTCCAGGTATTCAATATGATGATTGAAAACAAATACACACACACACATACACACACACACACACATATATATGTGTGTATATTTATACACATCATGTAGTGAATATCATAATCAAATTAATTATATTCCTCACCCTTCATACCATATATGAGATCACCAAAATTTCATCTTTTAATTGCCTGCACAAATATGGACAAGACTGGAAGACACTGTGCTAAGTAAAATAAGCTAGTCATAGAAAGACATGTATCATATTGTATGATCTCACCTACATGTGAAATCTAAAAAATAAAACTCAGAAGCAGAATGGAACAGTGGTTTCTAGGTTCTAGGGGATGGGGAGAATGGGGAAATGTTGATTGATATAATCCATACAATTTAATCTTTAAGTCCAAAAATCTAGCTGAGTGCCTAGAAAATATTAGATTCTTCAAAAAATTTATAGGATAAACAAAAAATAAAAGGAATTGATATCATATTGTAATTGGAAGGAATGGGTAAGAAAGCAAATGAATCCCTCATAACTATTGCAAATTACTAGAACTGGTTGTTTTGTTGTATGGATATTTTTATGTATTCTTTTAATATTATATGCAAATAGTTTCCACTAACTGGAATTTGTTCAAAACACAAGTTTCTTGTGGATAATTCCAGTATTTTTTTACAACACTCAAGACCCATTTTTGACGTGAGCATATAGAATGTTCAAGATAAAAAGAAAATGTCAAATGTTGTGGCTCAGTGGTAGAGCACTTGCTTGGCACTTGTGAGGCACTGAGTCTTAGTGCTGCATATAAATAAGTGAATAAAAATAAAAGTCCATTAACAACTAAAAATATATATAAAAATTAAATAAGAAAATGTCAGAACTTGTGCCATTTTTATTTATAAATTAATAAAGAAACATAAGGGAATGAGGTTTGTTAGCTTAGAAAATCTGAAATTCATATGTTACATTATAGATTCATAATGTATTTTAAGATATTAACATGTCTTTGATTTTAAATACCAATATTTTAATGGTTTCTTTAAAATGTAACTTTTTATGTAAATGGTGATCCAAATATTTATATTAAAAACATATTCCAGAATTTTCTAAGAGAATGAGATGCACTATAAAGTCAAAAGCTGTTACCTACCATAATAATTTTGCCCACAAGACATTTCACCTGTGACCCTAACAAGGGCATTAGATAGACATTTTGACTTAGGGTGTCCATTGGTAAATTTCAGTGTGTGGGGAGTGAGGTGGATTCATGTTAAATGTGGGAACTTTTCAATTCCCCTGATCTTCTAGTGTGGCTGGAGGGTCCAAATACTATTCTTTCCAAATAGAATAGTCAGATATACTTATAACCTGTTAGGGTGAGGCAGACACAAGAAATGAACTTGAGCCTGAAAATAATCAGTCTGTACTTCGAGGAAAGTCCTCTGAGAGAGGACATCAAATCAATCACATGAGAGAAAACCTAAAATGTTAAGCAAAGACCAGGCAAGTCATAATGCCAATCTCATGGGCTGGCTATGCCAAAGGAGCAATGATTAGCAGAAAGCTACCAATTAATAGATGACTTGGTTGCCAACCATGGAGTTATTCTCCACTCTACCTGTGCAAAAAGGGCATCACTGCTATCTTGGAGCACAGAGACAGTAAGAGAAGATGAGGCAAAAGTCGCAGTCTGATGCTTTTCAATAAGAGCAACCAGACAGGAATAATGCAGGCAGGAAATTAATACATTTTTATCTTGAGAATGACTAATTCACAGTATTGTAAAATTATAGAGCTAGGCTTAGAAGGTAGCTTTCTATTTTTAATATTTGCTATTTGGAAAATATCTTAGTGTTTCAGATAATAATATATCCCCCTCCATCTCATTTCTCAATTTAACAATATCTTATTCTCACTCAAATGATTTCCAGATTGCAGATGTTTATACCTGTGAATAAAGTGCTGCAGATAAGGACATTTCACAGCCTTGGTATCCAGCGTACTTAGAAATCAACTGCTCCTGTCTTCTCCAGTGCTATACTAAATTGACTCGAAGTTTCTCCAAAGGTAACAAATCAGATGGCAGGAAAGTGGGCAGCTTTAGGACAGTAACGTTATAGAAAACATACGGCTATTTTACTTGAGACTTCACTCTCACAGAAATTAAATGCTTAAAATTACACAATTTTGCTCAATATTTCAATAAAGGTATTGAATTTATTATTTTCAGGTAATTGGCTTATGAGAACAAAAGAAATGAACTTGAGCCTGAAAATAATCAGTCTGTACTTCGAGGAAAATTTTGAATATGTAGAGTAGTTGGTATCAAAACAAGGTACATTTAAAAGGAGTTTGCAGATTTCTGGACCTCATGCCAAGGAGTTCTGATTTTATAATTTCAAGATGAAGTCCGAAAACTTACTTTTAAGCAAGACATCAACATCATTAGTCTGCCAAACACCAATTCCACAGAGATGAAAGGAAAATGAATCTGAAAGGTGTTAGTGCTGACACTGTTTGGACACTAGAAATGGAATATTGAAGGCTGGAGGAAGGAGAATTTCCTTTTTATTGACTAAAACCTGCCAGAATCATCTTTGAAGGAAGCCATGTTTTATAGCAACGGGAGAATTAAAGCAATAGGGGGTTATGATAAAGCTTTTATCTTGAGCAAAACTGATGGAGTGACAGTGCTGTGATGTGTGAAACTAGCAGAGAATAGCATGCCATGAAATATAAAATTTCCTCAGTGTGCCAGCAAAAATAGAAGGCATCCAGACATTCAAGTAATTAGGTAATTTTTCCAAACTGTTTTGGTCTTAACATACTATTAAACTGCCAAAGAAAAATTTTCTTCAACTTAGCCCTTAAGTAGAAATAAAATCTAAACTGTGTTTCTAAATGTTCTTTCAGAGTAGTTAAAATTTTGCCCTATTTTTCTTTGTCCCCAATTAAAAATAAATGAAACAACCAAATCACATGACTGCATAGACCCAAAAGTGATTACTGTGTCATTTTCACTTCAATGGGACACATATGCCACCCATAAGACATTACTAATGTGTTTTGTGATATTTTGCAAATAAATACAATGTATTTTTACTTATGAGTACCATCTGCAGGATTTCAAGCATGTAAAATATTTTGATGCTTCAGGGAATTTTATATAATTGATGCTACATTTTTCTGAAAATGGTTCAAATGACTGATTATGAAATATCTTCCTGGTTTAACAGTTTAACTCTTATATCCCCATTTCCTGACCTCAATCTGAGTCCTAACCTGCCTACCTCACTACTGCCCCCTAGCTTAGTTTCTCCATATGGCTGCCACATTATAGGAAAAGAAAACAAAATTATTCCACAGGCTATCTAAGTATAGAATTTCCCACCTGGAAATACTTGGCCTTTCCATTTAAACATAAATATAGAGATTAAGCTTCCTTCACAATCCTAGATGCTGTGGCATCTTACTGTTCCATTCTTTCTGTTGGTTTGGGGGCCTTTAAGCCAGCATAGAGTCCTCTTGCCAGGCTGCTGTTCTTGACCAGGTAGCCTTCTGATCACCCCAGACTTACCTGAACCCTGTGGTGCATGTGAAGTTATCCTGGAGCATTAAAAGAGGCACTTGTGTGGCGGTCTGTGGAGCTGAGCCCTCAAGCCGGGAGATGAGAATGCTTTGCCTTTTCACTGAAACAGCTGAAATACCTGCCTGTAGGTGATGTACATCACACTTTTAAAAGAGGCAGCTCCACGTGATGGAGCAACATCCTGCTAGAGCAGCCCCCAGCAAGAAGTGCCAGAGAAGGAAAATCACACAAGGGTAGCAGCAGCCCACGTGATTCACAATCAGCATTGAGGACTTTTCTCATATGGAAGAACTTGTGAACAAGTCAGATGAGTTGGGATGCCAAATTGAGAGCAGTGGAAAGAAGGAAGAAAACCTTAAAGGTGCCTCTGATAAGCTATACCCCACTTCAAAACCTCCTATTTTTTTTTGTCTGATGGCCATACAAACCTCATGGATTAACCTATGGAGTTTATATCACAATAACTACAGCCCCAGAGATTCTCCAGTGCCTTTTCTGATATGCTCACTTATTTGAACACATTTCATTAACTATATACCTTGGTTTGTGATTTATAAATTAATATACAGACATATGACCCCTAGACCATATAGTTCCTAAGGATCAGATACATTTTAAAAATAGAACCCAAGCTACATAAGATATGATGGTAAATGTTCAAATGTTATGAATAAAACAAATAGAGATGGTGTTTATCACATTAATGGATATTTACAAGGTTTACTCATCACAACTCAAGAGGCAAGTGATGAGAAAACAGGTTTACAGAATTAAAGAATTTGTCCAGCATGACACAGGCTCTGCATGGTAGATCCAAGCATCAAACCTTTGCTTGCTATCAGAAGACTATACCCTCAGTCAATATTTTCCTTCTATTCAGTAACATATGTTAGAAAAATTAAGAAAATTATATCATACAAAGCATATCAAATATATTCATCTTCATTTTCAACAGAAAAATGTTTTCTCAAATATTTCATGTGGAGAGAACTGACATGTATACACCCTTATTTCCTTTTCTTCCAAGAAAAAAAAAAGTTCTAGTTATTTGATCTGCAAAGTTTCCATGTACTATAGAGAAACCAATTACCTTGATAACTTACTACATGTCTCCAAGAATCAATCAAAAATGTACACTTTGGGTCATTTCTAATTACTGATGTGTTTATTGGAGAATTCAAAATATTTTTGAAGCTGAGATAGAAAAGTATCCGAGTTTGCCAGATTATCTGAAGATAGGGTGGTTGTTTAAAGAGAGTTACTGATGAACTCTCTTTGGGAACATATTCAGTGCAGGAAGCAGCTGTGTTTATTAAGGAAACTGGTTTCCTGGGCCACTCACAGTGAATTCCTTTTGTGTACGTAGAACTTACAACAGATATATAAATACACACACACACACACACACATATACATACACACATATATATGTGTGTGTGCGCGTGCTACTGGGGATTGATCCCAGAGGTGATTTAACACTGAGCTACATCTCCTGTCCTTTTGTATTTTATTTTAATACAGGGTCTCAATAAATTGCCAAGGTTGACCTCTAACTTAAGATCCTCCTGTTTTATCCTCCTGAGCCACTGGGATCACAGGCATGAGCCACCACACCTGGCTTCTACACCAGCATTTTGCATAAGGAGGCACTGGCAGGGGGAGGATAGATCTGAATTATGATTGACATGTAGGAAGAGAGATGAAACAATCCAGGCATTAAATTCAAAGAAAAAAAAATGGGGAAGATAATGATTAGCATTGTCTCCATTCAGTTTTTATACAAAAGCTCTTGATTGACTTTATGTTGTTTGGCTAAATTAGAACAAAAAGTCAAGTTATTAATATATTCTTGTATTTACACGTAGAATTGTGACTATAATGCTACTGTTTGTTCTGGTGTTTGAATAGAATGATGATGAGGCAAGAAAGGAAAATAATTTCCCGGTTTAATGCAATGAACTGTTATGCATTTTTCTAGATTTCAAGAAGCACATCTGTCTCAGGTGTGATTGCTAAGCTCTTGATGGCATTTTAATATTTTAGTTCATGATCTTCAGAAGTCAATCCCCAATGACAAAGCTAAAGAAATACTAGCTGTGTGCTAATTTAAGACCTGACATTTGTATCCAGCTGATGTTCCATCCAAACTCAGCAAGCCTCTAAGAACAGAATCAAAATATTCAAATGCTTTTTTCTGAACACAGTAATACATGAAGCTGTGGGTCTTTAGTTACCATTTAGAGTTTAATGTAGTAAGTCAGAGAAGAGCACGATCTCACAAAGAAAATAAGTCGGCACTCAACTCCCTAGTCAAGATTAGCCATTAATGTAAAGACAAATACACACGTGATCAGATGCCATTGATATATTTATGTATGAGCCTAAAACAAAATCATGCTTATGTTGTGAACTCTTGATAACAGAGAAATTATCCAGATAATAAAGATCAGTAAATATAGACCTTCATACCCCAGCCTCACTCCCACAAGCCACATAGATTTAACACTGCAACAAAGCTACCACTGTGATGTGTTTACTCTTCAAGGAGTTTAAAAGCTTGTTTTTAATCTGTTTTTAAAGGTACTCAAACTTTTGAACTTTCTATTGATGCCTTGTGGAATTCAGATACACTATATACTTTGAAACATAGAAAGTCGCAAGTAATGCTGGAGGCAAGAAAGAATCCTACCTCATATTATGGTGAAGAAGATGAGTTAATGAGTAAATAGAAATTGCTGTTATGTGTTGTTCTTATCCTGGTCTTCTACTCAGTTCACCAATTGGATGGATGACTAAAACATACATGGGATTAGCAATGATTTTTAGTGACATGATAAATTTCAGATAATCCAAAATTTAAATAGTAATTAAATTAATGGGGGAGGGAAAGATGTAATCTTTTCATTTTTTGTTGACACAAATCTATGAGACAAACGTGATGTTTTGAAACATGTATACATTGTAGAATGACTAAATCAAGCTAATTAATATATACACTATTTCACTTTTTTTCCCCCAGAGACCACTTAAAGACTACTTAGCAATTTTCAGGTGCTTAACACATTTTGTATTAACAATAGTCATCATGTTGTGAAATGGATGTTTTGAATTTATTACTTGTTCCTAGCTGAAAATTTGTTCCCTTTGATCATCATCTTCCCAAACCATGCCCCTGACCTACTCCTGCCTCTGGTAACCACTCTCTGCTTTTATTTGTTCAATTTTTAAAAATTAAATGGAGGTCTAATGTTAAGCAAAACCCATTGTAGAAGAGTTACACAAGCAAAGACACAATGATTAAAAATCTTACCACTGGAATCAGAACTTAGGCGCCACACACTAGCTGTGTGGCTTTAGGGAAAATTATTTAACCTAAATTCAAGTTCTTCATTTGTATAAATTGATGATCATATTACCTAGATCATGAGCTTGTTTTAGGATAAATGAAATGATGTAGTTTAAGAACAGTACTGAGCATGCAGTAAACTCCATATCTCAGTTCATCTCAGTTTATGGCCATACCATCCTGAGTGCTCCTGATCTCCTCCGATCTCATAAAGTAAGTGGGGTTCAAGCATGATTAGTACTGGGACGGGAGATAATTTATTTCAACTATTATTTGACTAGAAATGCAGTATGTAAGTTTTACTAAAATACTGTATATAACTCTTCTTATCTACAGAAAATGGAATAGAAACCAGAGACATGCAAAAAAGTCAACTACATACATTTTGAAGTTGTCAAAGAGAGAAAGCCAAAGAGAAGGAGAGACAAAACTAAGGGCAAGTGAATAGAATAAATAAAACAGTACTGGATAAGTTAAATTTACAGATGAAAATGAAAGAATCTTCCTTAGGAAGGGGTTGATGAGAATGGCACATCTAAAAATTACATGAATTGGCATGAACATACGTTATATACAAAGATGAAAATTGTGTTCTATATGTGTAATAAGAATTGTAATGCATTCCACTGTCGTGTATTTTAAAAATATTAAATAAAAAAGTTAAAAATAAAAAAATAAGAATTGTGAATCACTTGTAGGCCAACATACTGAAAAATAATTTTTTTGGTGTCAAGTATTCCCATCTGTAAAGGAGCCATCCAAGCATAAAAGAATGTGGAACTAGGGATAAATGGGAGTAGCTGACAAAGACAATTAAACCTTGAGAAAATTGTGACTAAAAATAGTGTATCCCTTTTTTAATAGACCCTTAATGCAAAGAAGTTAAAAGTTAAAATCAGAAACCTGCTATAGTGAAGTTGTACAGAAATATGCTTACATTATGTGTATGTATGAATATGTAACAACAAATAACCACCCTTTTCATCATTTTAATTCAAAAAGAAATTTGCTAAGATTAATTGTGTAAAAAGTAAATACAATTATAACCTCTTCATATGGATTTGGTAATTTTCATATAATCCTTTGTGTTGTCTTAATAAAGATTCCATGTGCTTTTAATTGTTTAAATTTTTAACAGTCATCATCACCAGATTTTATTGGACATTTATTATGCATTAAAACTGATGTGAGAGGAAGATTTCTTTTAATTTTAATGAAAATCCTATGAGATAGATACTATCATTTCCCTATTCTTTGGATAATATGACAAAATTTGGGTATGTTATAATTTCTCTAATCATTCTATACAAGATGACACCAAAGCAGAGGCTTGTGGTCAGCATCATGACACATGTGAGGAATCAGATGACTATCTCCTGGAGCTCTCAGACAAGAGTTTTGTGTCCAGAAAGGAGCACATTAAATAGGCATCACCCTCAGAGCATTCATACACTTGATTTCACATGGTCTAATTCTGTACAGTGCATGAAAGTACTGCACATTATTCAAGTGACATAATTTTAGTATAGCATATGATTTAGGAAACTATTACTCTTAACAGAAGAGAGCTCCAAAAATTGTCAGTAAAATGGCAGATACAGTAAAGATCTTTAGGCTTTTTCAGGACAGTCGGGCTCTGTTGCAACTTACTCTATTGTTATAACACAAAATGAGCCATAAACAACATGGAAATAAGTATAGCTCTGTTCCAAATAAATATTATTTCTGAACACCAAGATTCAAGTTTAATATAATTTTAACATTTCATGAAACAACCTTATTCTTCTAATTTTTTCAACCTTTTAAAAATACACATTAAAAATTCTTATCCTGAGACATTATGAGAATAGGCAATAGACCCAATTTGGCTAGAAGCTGTAATGTTCTAGCCTCCCTCTACCTCTGCAGTGTGTATGGTCTCATTGGTAGTGGTTTATGCTCTTGAATATCCATAAAATTTTGTGATACTTGATCTCGGTATTTACATTAATGGTAAGTCTGAATTTATTATTTAATGCATCTCTTCAACATACTATCCAGCGTTGCTTTGAAGTTATGTCTTCAGTTACACCCATACTGCACAAGTTAAACAATTTATGGTTATATAAACATATGTGAAGCTTGTCTGATCCTTAAAAATAAAGTTATGTTTGTTTTTGTTAGAATTTAAACATAGTACAAGGGATTGGGAATACAGACTTGGGAAATTTTTTCTATTTTTTGATAGAGTAAAAATTTGGAAATATTTATCTAGTAAATCTTAGAAAATGTATAAAAGAGGTAGTTCCCCAGATTCATAAGAAAATCTTTGCTCTTTACCTAGAAGCTTTTTATGATATGCAGAAATTTAACTGTCACCAATAACTTTTTTTTCCCCAGTGCTAGAGATTGAACCAGGTCTCATGCATGCTGGGGAAGTACACTTCCACTGAGATATCCCTATCTGTACTTAATATATTTTTTCAAATACTTTTAAAGAATACTGTCCATCTTTGTTTTTGATCACTTTTGTAAGCTAAAGTAGTTTATTTGAATTATAGTACAGTTTTCAAAAAATCACTTTCAACTTCATGTTTTCTGCAAAGCCAACATCCCAGAAAAGCAATAAAAATAACAGAATATCTGAGTTATTGCACATTTTGATAGATGAAGACAAACAGTAATTGTTCTTGCATGTATTTGTACCTTTTGGCATATCCAGGGATAATATTGAAAAGCTCCCAGAAGCTGCCAGTAGTATCAACTTTATTTTTATCAACAATTGCACTATCAAATGGAAAACCATAGGACACTTTTATAGTAACTTAATATTAATTGAAGAATCTAAAATATATTTCTTCTCTTGCTTGTGAAAGAGCTGCAAAACAAGCAATATAAAAAATTCAATAACAATTTTCTAGCTTTGCCTATTTCTAATGATTTCTTTATAGGCTTCTAATTGATTCAAGATTTAAGTGGTTTTAGTCAACACACTATCATTATTCAGGACATGATGGCTTTGAGCCCAAGCCAAGAGAGTCCTTCTCCTCCTTTACAGAAGAAAAGGGTATACAATGTTTGATTATTAACATTACAGAAGTTAATATGAAGCATTATAGAAAAGCGATTGAAAAAGTGATTTGTTTATGTAATCATTTTTAGTGTGTTTAGTGTACTTTCACATATTTTCATTTGAACCCCATAGCAATGGTCAGTAAAATTAGGAAGAACACTCTCTAAAGCAACAGAAGCTCTCTCCACTTCGCCGATCATGGGAAACAAAAGTTGAAGCTAAAATTGCACAATAAATACTACTTAAAGTACTAAAATATGAATCCACCTAAAAAGTTTAGTAGCAAGAATAAAGACATCTAGAGTGTAAGGCAAAGGAATGGAATTTTCATTCCCCATGACTAGCAGGATGAATGAGAAGAGAAGGCTATAAGATTAAGGGTCTAAAAGGATGAAACGGAATCAGGGACAATTTCTAGCCATCATGGAGGAAATGTATTACAAAACAACATTTAAAGAAAAGTTTATTTTTTAAATCCTTGGTCAGAAAATGATTACAAAATGTGTTGAAAGGGTGCCCTAATTTTCTGATGGGCTGTGGTAGGGATGTCTTTCGGAACTGATCTTCACTGGTCTCTTCATTGTATTTGTTCAATTCCCCCATTCTCTCTTGAATGCATATCCCTAATAAAACTAGCATTGCTTGATAGGATTGAATAAACTCTATTGATAAGTGAGCTGTTGAGGGAAAAGTAATGATCCAGGGCTGAAATGCAGAAGAAAAAAGGCTAGAATAAAATTGAAGTAGATCACTTAAGAATGGGAAGTGAAAATAGTTGTAATCATTAAAGGGCCTATGTATTCTTCTTGCTCTTTTTTTATTCCTCAGCATCAGTTATGAGCCGTGTAAATAGGAACTTTGGCTTTTGCCCTCAAAACCAGAAGCATGTTAATCATCAGCTTTGTGAAAAATGTACCTAACTCCAGTCCATCTGCCTTGTGGCAATTGCAATTGGCTATGTCACAATTTGGAATGCTTTGCCCTCAGTGTCCAGCATTGGAAATGGGATGAAGGATTATCTTCATGCTTTTGTCTTTGGCTTAATGGGAGCTTTCTGAAGTCCTCAAAATTCTGACTTCTTGTTGCCAGGGTATGAAGCATTCCTCTGCTCCTGCCCATTTGACTTGGCATATATTAGGGAGAATGAAAAAAAAAAAAAAAAAACAACAATTCATTGAAATGGAGTCCTGAGTAAGCTAAATGCCTCCTGAATAAATGTGCAGTATCTCTTTCCCAGGCCTAGGTAATTGCTTTTTTATTTATCTCAAACCGTTTTCATCCTCTCCTATAGCCTAATAGAGTCACACCCTGCACAGTGCATTTCTATCACAGAAGCTCACAGGATGCAGGCTTTGCTGATAATAAATAAATAAAATGATGATGCCTATATTATAGCTACTGGAAGCTGAAGTTTTGCATTTATATATTAAATTAAAATTGCTTTCTGCCCATATTATACAAAATATAAATGGTAGTTTAGTCAGGCAGCAGACAGTAGTGGGCTACTTTTTGAGCAAAGGTGTCTGAAATTTCTATTTCAGGGCAAATGCTTCTCATGGGCCATACAGACATTTATTAAGAAACTAATATAGCAATATTCATTCTGGTCACACTTAGACTTTTAGTCTTCCTCAAAATAGATACTAAGTGAGTAAAATGAACATTAATATCTTTTAAATGAGCATGGTTGATGAATACTGTACTTAAAGTAAATGAAAAAATTCAAATGGAAAGAAATAATTTTAAGTGAACAAAAAGTAAAGATACAAAAATGCATTATCCGATTATACTAAACCATTATCTATGTCAAAAGATTCACTCCTTAACACCAATCAGAACTTCATGATTTTTCCCTAACCAGACATGGGGGGGAACTCTGTGGTCTACAGTCTATACAACTGTTTTAGTGAACAGAGAGCCACAGGCCCTGAATTATAAAAAGAACACATACCAGTAATGAGAAATCTTTGTCATCATTAAAATATAGACTATTTCATGATGCTCTAGAGGCTCTATAACTAAAAGACATTTACTAGTAGACACATATGGACAATAAATATAATATTACAAAACAGTTATGCTTTGTCTGTATTTAGCCAGCATAAAGCATAATGGGAATGTTCCTCACTTTGCAGAGAGAAACACTATTCCAGAAAATAGTACCTGTGACTTCAAACTTGCTACAGCTTTCTCTGCTCTCAGCCTTGGCTCATTATGACTGTTTTAGTTAAACAAAAACTTAGGACACTAATTAATCTATACATGAAGAATGACATACATCTGGAAAATTGCCACACATTCACTTCCACATTCTTCTCTCAGAAGAGACATAACTAATTTATTATGATTTTCTTTTCCACCAAGCAAAAATTTGAACTCATATGACTCAAAAGAGTACAAAAGGCAGCAAATAACCATTGATCCATGTCTTGGTTTCTTAATTTTAGCATACGTAGACAAAATTTCTGGCTTACAAGGTTCCGAATAAATTTAAGAATGATATAATTACAAGAGTATTTTTTAAAAAATTGTTTAGTATAACCTCATTTTATAGATGCAGAAAAGAACTGTGAAATGATTTGCTCAACGTGACAGTTATTTATAGAGCAGGAAAAGATCTGTGGGGAGAAATTAACCCAACTCAGAAGGAAACAGGGGCTAGACTCAAAGAAAAATTTACCCAAGAACAGGCATCAACTCTCAACTAACCCATCAGTTAATCCATTCCTAGACCATTGTGTTGAGAATAATAGCAAAGTTCAGTGTAAGTCTCATGGAAAATGATACTTTAATCAACATAGTATATTCTAGATTTGGGGATGGAAAAAGGCAGAAAAAATATGCAATACAATATCTCCTATTTAACTTCTTATTCTAAACTAATATTATTGTTCTACTTCATGGTAATGTTTGGAGTCCCACATAACTCCCTCTACCTCTTAGGAGAAAATGATCTCGTCATATTTGTAGAAATATTCTGGTTCATAAGAAAGCAATATTTTCCAGCAGCTATAAATAAGTTGGTATTCTTATTGAATACAACAGTTCAGGAAACTTGGTGAATGCTCCTGAGATCTATTCTCATAGTGCTGAAAAATTCAAAAGTCTGAGCCTGCAAGTTTCAAGGTCAGACTCTGGAATATGGTACCATCATCAAAGTAATGCAAGGCCATTTGAGGTAAGGCCAGCAATCTGTGTCCTTATACCAAACCTCTGCTTCTTCATGTGCCACACTGTTCTCTTCAAACATTCATCCAATATATTTGCACTTAATTTTTGTCAGCAGTACATAAAATCACAACTTAGAAAATAGAATATTTCACTTAAAGCGTTTATCACAAGATTGCTAATAATAACAAAATCCTCTGGTACATTTAAAATAAGATTTTATTCTTCCAAGTTATTTAAAAAAATAACTTTCAGAAATAGACATCCTGCAACATATTATTGTAAAAATAACCTGACAACTCCATTTTCTGCTATGATGATCAAAGCCACAAAGAAAGCTTTGACTAAGGATTATCACTGGATATGTAGCCATCTTGTTATGGAAGGCAATCATGGGTTAACAATTTAAGCTAAGTTGAGAGAAATTTCTTTCCTATATATGTTTTCCTTTTCTGTTTGGAATGGCTATACTTATCTTATGTGCAATAAGAACAGATATAGCAGAGCTTTTTATGGTTTCTTATGTATTGCTTATGTGTCTATGAGAAGATAGAGATATTAAGCAATACTTTACATATCTTTCTGTAGAGTTGCTATTTCCCATTAGTTCTCTGATGGTACTACTTTCTGTTGCCTTCCTTCATGCCTAGGTTGTGAGATTACTGGTTTCTGACCATAACAAATACACTCACATTTCGAACTCTTGAAAAACCAAATAGGCAAACAGATTAAAAGACAAAGCTGTATATATCAATGCCCCTTAGACAATCCCATTTAACAAAACATTGTTAAGTTTCCCTTGAACCCTTAACAATTGTAGTTCATTATTTTTCCATACCATAATGGCCTTACATCCAAAGTTTTTCTTTGTGGCTTTAACCATCATCAGAGAATAAAGTTGTCAGTTTTGTTACAATTTCTTTAATTACATAAAAAATTGCCACACTTGTAGTGTGGATCTTAAAATGGATCTTTTCAAGAAAAACGCAGTGTTGAGGGGAAAAAAACTAAAATTATGCATTGGTTTATTAAGAAATAACAGAACTGTTGCTAAAATAGACACTATAGTTTTTAATACATAATTATTTAAAAATATTTATTATTATTTTCTCAGTAAAAGGAATTTCAGGTGACCTTTTGCTATTCTATGCTAATATATGTAGTGAATTAATGTTAACTTATGAACATGTTTAAATTATATATTTTGAATTATATAAGTAGAAAGGGGACAAAGAGTAAAAGAATGAGAAAGAGGTTTTAGGGAAGGTCTGGGGGGTACATGGGATTGAACCCAGGGGTGCTTAACCACATCCCTACATCCCCACACCCCCAGCCGTTTCTTATACTTTATTTAGAGACAGTGTCTCACTAAGTTTTTTAGGGCCTTACAAAATTGCTGAGGCTGACTTTGAACTTGAAATTTACCTCCCTCAGCATCCTAAGCTGCTGGGATTATAGGCATGCACTACTGCACCCAGTGAAAGAAAGATTTTGATAGGCAGGTCTACATACTATTCCAATCATATGAGTATACTTGGAGAAGTAATTTTGTTACCCAAGCAAGACTGTTAACTCCAATGCAACTCTCGTAGCATGAGAATAAATAAATGTGAAGTAGTTATTTATTTTTTCAAAACTCATGGAAAGAATGTTTAGATGTTTTTATAATCACTAACATGTAATATTTTGTTTGTAGTAAAAACATTATTCACATTTTAGTAGAGAAATTGAGAAATATATTGAGTTTACATAAAGAAATAATTGTTTAAAGGAAGAGTAAAGGAATTCATAAAATTATTTACAAAGAAGATTAAGTTGTAAAGATAGGAAGAATCAACCAGTTGGCATCTTTACTAATAAGTCTATTGACTTTTATATGTATCAGTTTATGTATGCCTTCTACATCAACATTTAGATTGTTTTGATTATAATAGTAGCATATACTCTGAATAAAGAATTTGCTAAGTAAGATCAGGGTACATTTTACTCATATCCAATTGTTTTCATTATTAAAAATAGTGATGTAGTCAGGTGTGATGGTACACACCTGTAATCTCAGTTACTCTAGAATCAAATGTTGGAGGATTGG
Organism: Callospermophilus lateralis; assembly: GCF_048772815.1. Lineage (NCBI taxonomy): Eukaryota > Metazoa > Chordata > Mammalia > Rodentia > Sciuridae > Callospermophilus > Callospermophilus lateralis. The sequence goes on along the minus strand of NC_135306.1, from coordinate 58,391,559 downwards.
CTGTTCAAGTCCAACCAAGCAAAGTTAGTGAATTCTGTCTCAAAGTCTGGAGAATATAACTCATTGGTAGAGCACCTCTGGGTTCAATCTTTAGTACTACAACAAATAAATAAAAAGCAATGGGATGGATATAATTTTCCACATATATTTTAAACAAATTGCTAGTTCTTGTTTAAAAATAGATTCCTTAAAGATAAATTATGGGTCAAATGCTCTATATTTTTTTATAATTTTATATTTTCTTTTCTGTTTTCTCTCATTTTTCTCCTTTATTTTTCCCTTTTTTCAACCTTTAAATAATATTGTATAGTTTTTAGTCTTTTCCTCCATTACACAAGACTGCTTCCTCCCCCATTTTTTCTCATCAATTACTTTCATAAACAATGAACAAAAGATCTCTTATAAAACCTGTTCAATTGTCACTGAAAAAGTCAAATCTTTGCATTTATGGGAAGCAAAGTCATACTTAAATAAATTGCAGTAAGTCTATTTCTTAAAAATTTTGCATTGCACTTTGCAAAAAGATGGCAAGGTAAATTAAGTTAATGTAAAAAATATTGTTATGTGACATCATATCCAAACCTGCCTGGTCAGCATCACTATTTCTTTAATCTCTGAAGTGAATAAAATATCTACTTAGACTCAAAACTTTTTCCATACCTCAAACCTAGCTCTCAAATTATGTATGTTTTGAATTTTTAAGGATAGAATAACTTTTAAATGCCTCTTTCTGTAAATATTGTATTTTAGGTGTCCTTGAACCTTTAAAATATATTTTAGTAAAGAAATAAAAACAATATTCAGAACACTGAAATTTATTTTCTCATACTCTTATTCCATAAAAACATTTGTAATTTTTGATAATAATTTTTAACAATTATTTTATATGGGAGACTTAAGAACAAATGGCAATAGGGAAAATGTATTTTGTAACTGGTTTGTCAAATTATGTTTTTATCTATGCACAACCACAAAAATATTCAAGTGCTTGAACTCAAATATTTGAGTCTATAAAATGTTTCTGAGTTGAGAGGAACATGGATAAATTATTCATAGCCTCTTTCCTTGAAAACCTGCTAACAGTCCACAAAAGAGAGAAGGTGGGAGGCCCCTGCAAAAGTCTAAAGCAGGATAATGATGTACAAACCAAAACAAAGATGGAATGAAGAGCACATAGGGAAATGGAAAATTTTGAATTAAAATTTGAGATTTATGTTAGAGAATTTGATGATAACTTGGATAAATCAAGAGTCAAGGAGGAATGATGTTTTCTAGTTTGACACATTTAACAGTCATATTATCAAATATAAAGTCAAGAACAAAAGAGCATGTTTGGAGGCAAGCAAGATATGATGGATGGCAAGTATGTTTGATCAACTTCCACCTCATCTCTCTCCCCTTGTGTAGCAACCAAACAATTTGGAGGATTTTCTCTCATATGCAGAGATAGCCCTGATTAAGCTAACTAGGTTTATCCCATTCTCCTAAAGAGGCAAACCAAAGCCCAGTGAGCAGGACACTCTTTCTCTTTCACTGCAGAAACCTGGTTAGAATAAACATGTGAATCACTTCATGCTACTGAAACATCCATGAAAGGTTTGCTGAGGATGGAGAGACATATGACAGAAGCTTCCCAGGTACAATAAAAGAACTGTTCCCTTCTATCTATGAATAAGGTAGCAAGAATTGCTATGTTGGAAAGATTCCTACAGACAGGATACAACAAGATAAAATAATAACAAAAAATAAACCCTAAGACTTGATTGAACCATACCTGATCCATATCCTGTCTCTGAAATTCACAGCGATGTGAGCTGTTTTGACTTGGTTTATTTGTTATTTGGCAGAAATATTCTAATTAATCCAAAGGTCAGATCCATGTGGGACTAATAAATTTGAAAGGCTCCCGCATTCTACAAATATAATTGAGATGCAAGCATTTGGGAACAGAAGTTCTAGAACTGAAGGAAATAGTTGGGGTTAAGTGATACAGATTGTATAGTCTGCAAAGTGTAAGTGAAAACATAAAACACAATAATCAAGTTTCTATGCACTTTAACAGTATAGGAGCCATTATTCAAATTTAAATTGTGTACTTTGTAGAAGACAGAATTATAAAAATTTGGTTATTTTAGGATGTACTATAATAATGCTTTTCTGTGTTTCCTGTATTATGACATAGTAAGAGATAGGCTATTGGATTATCTCCAGTACGTTGGGTTTTTTCTTTGTTGTTGTTTTTCTTTTTTGGAGCTGGGGATTAAATGAGAGGGACACTTAATCATTGAGCCACATCCCTATGCCGGCCTTTTTGATTTGTTATTTTGAGACAAGGTCTCACAAAGTTGCTGAAGCTGACAATCAACTTGTGATCTTCCTGCCTCAGCCTGCCAAGCCACTAGGATTACAGAAATGGTACCATCACAACTGGCTTCTGATATGTATATTAAAATACAAACTAAAATACCTGTATATTCTTATTTCTTACTTGTTGAAAGTGGGAGATTTTATTATGTTCCATGCTTTTATACAAATTGCATCTTCCTTTCTGCTTTTTCTAAAACATCATAGACAATGATATTAAAAATTTTAAAATCTGATGAATAACTAAAAAATCCTGGAATGAGTAACCCAAAATATCTATATTTCAAGTTTGATTGTCAGAGATAACAAATCAATCTAATATTGAAAAAATTAGGTTAGTTATATAATTAAAAAGAAGCAAGTTCTCTGTTGTTACTCTCAGATTAAAAGTTGATACTTTGGACAATATTCTGATTGAAAAACCTAAACTATCCAGTCTTTAATGTAACTATTGTGATAACAAAAGTAACATTCTAGCAGATTTAAGATATCTTTTTTTTTTTTTTTTTAACCAAATGTCACTTCAATCCCATCATGATTTTCCCCTATGGGAACCTGGAATGGCTCCCAATTAGCAAAAACTAACATTTGTGCTTATCACATTGTTATATTTGTGGGAATAGCTTAAAATTAAAATAACTTTAATTTTAATTAGACAACCTCAAATAGTCAAGATACAATCCAATGCCCATTAAGATGCTTTCCAAGGGAATGATTAAACATTCTGGTCTCTCAGGTGAACACTCTATAAAACTGCAATCCTCCTTGCAGTGTTTAGGGGCCATTTCGGTGTTATTTACATGGAAGGGAAAAAAAAAAAAGTAATGAGTAGTTACATGAGTAGCTACCTCCTCAAAGGCATAAATTTGAAAATATAGTGAGAGCAAAAAAAAAGTCAAACGATAAAAGAGTAAGGTTCAAGCTTTCTTTATCAAATTACTATAACTTTCTATTAAGGTATCTGGGTTGATTTCTGAGGTTCTTAAATAGATCATTGAGACGAGCCTCCTTGAAAACACCTTTATATACTATGACAAGGGTCAAATATCACAGAATAGAATGTCTAAGTGTCTTGTGAATGTAATGCTTAAACAAAACTTTAATAAAGACACTCAGTGTACCTGGAAATATAGTGTTTCAAGTTTTTACAAAACAAAGTTCCTGTTAAATAGCAGAGGTTTTTGCTTTTGTGTTTTTGTGGTGGGGGCTGTGGACAGCTCATCATGCAATTTGGTTGTTTCATTTTTTTTTTTTTTAGAAAAAGTCATGTTAATTCTTGTGGCTTTATAGTTTTCAATTAGTACTCAGTCTCGAACTTATCTTTATTCAGACTCAAAATATTTAATAACAAACAGGGTTGTAGTTGTCACCTTTACTATTATTCAATTTAAAAAAATAAAAAAAGTCTTGCACACCATAGTGATTTTTCCCTCCCAAGATGACAAAATTAACTGGTAGCATCCTCAGGATTAAAATCCAGGTCTCCTAATAAGTTGAATAGCTTGTGTTCCTTGTCACACATTTGATATATGTTTTCAATTCTTTTTGAAATGAGAATATTTTAAGACATATGTAAATGATTAAGTTATTTTATTCAACCTGAGGATTTCTTCCTATTTAATATCAGCAAGAAATAAAAATTCCTTTATTGATTTATGATCTCTGTATCCAGAAAGATTTTTAAGGTATTCTGCATGATTAAATATACATGAGAAACATATTTTCCTCAAGATATTATTTCAATTATAAGTCAATATCAATAAAAAAGAAATCTCAAGGGATCTAAGATTCGAAATAATTTCTCTCCTAAATATGAACAGCAAGAGAATAAAACATAAGATCTTGACTTACATAAACAATAACAATTGATTCTTCAAGAAATACACATTCTTCCAAAGCCTGGGTGAAAAAAGCAACCATATTCTCTTCTATTATTGATTCAATGCCATGGTCTTTTCTAGTCTATTTTCATAGTTTATTTCTTAACCTATAGTCCAGGAATTACTGGAGGGATTCCCATGAGCACTTGGGAACCAGCAAAAGAGATTGAAAATGTGACATAATCAGAGGAATTTCTTGGCCCTGGGATATTACTCTGAATTTCTTAAAAGAAAAGAAAAAGAATAATAAAAGGAACCAGCTAATGTGAAGGAGATTGCAACTCCTGTTACACAAAGAGGTGAGTAGGTCTGACTATTTGGACTACTTCCTCTCCAGTCACATGGACAAGAAATGCAAAGAAAGGAGCAAAATGTTCTTCTATTAGATCACCCTGATTTATGATGGCTTTAAGTGCAGATAGGCCATTGTACCCTATGCCACTTTGTACCACTGTCCTTCAGGATCCCAAGCAGCCCATTCTTAGTGAATAGAAAAAGAATGATGTCACTACATGACAACCAAAGAATCCATCAATAAGAAGTTGTAACAATTGTAAATGAATATGCATCTAATGCTGGAGCACCCAATCTTATAAAACAAACAGTATTAGATTATATGCTAATAGTTAGGGACTTCAAAACCCCATTTTTAATCAATGTTTAAATAAGCCATACCAAAAAAATAAATAAAAATTAAAAATAATTGGATTTTAACTATATTTTGCAGTAAATGGGCCTAAACATATATTTAAAGAACATTTATCCAATAGCTATAGAATACATGTTCATCTCATTGATACATAAAATGTTCTCTAGGACATACAACATTTGTATCATATTGATTCAAAAAATTTTTAAAATGTCAAAAATCATATCATGTATCTTCTTTGACAACAAGGGATAAAACTAGCAATAAACAAAAGGAAATTTAGAATTATAGAAATACATGGAAACTGCATGACATGAAACTGAATGAACCATGGGCCAAAGTAGTAAAAAATGAAATTAAAAATTTAATTGAAACAAAGAAAAAAATTCTTTTACAGAAATATCAAAACTTGAGCTACAACAAAAGGTGTACTAAGAGGAAAGATTTTGGCAATAGCTCCCAAATACAAAAGAGAGAGAAATTTTAAATAAGCAACTCATGTCTTTCAAGAATCTAAGGAAATAAATAAATAAATAAATAAATAAATATCAAATCCAAAATTAGTATAAGAAAGCAAAGAACTGAGCAAAAGTAACTGAAATAGAAATTAAAATTCAAAATGAAATACAAAATATCAACAAAATAGAGTTTTAAAAAATATAAAATCAACAAACCAGAAACCCCAATAAATAAAATCAGAGACATTACAAGTGATAGGACAGATTTAAAAAAGGATCATTTGAGACTACGATGAGCAAACTCAAACACCTAGGAGACATGGGTAATTCTCCAACCTATACAACCTACCAAAATTGATCCATGAAGACACAGAAGACCTGAACAGACCAATAACCTGTGATTGGATCAGTAATGGAATGTCTCCCAAGAAAAGAAAGCTTAGGTTGTATGTCTTCTTGCTGAATTCTGCCAAACATGAAAAGAAGAAATAATTCTTAAACTGTTACAAACACTTGGAAGAAAATTCTTTGAAATTCAATCTCCAAGGCCAGCATTCTCTTAATAGCAAAATCAGACAAAGACATAAAATAACTATGGACCAATGTCCCTAGTGAACATAGATTATTCCACTTAGTCAAGTGAGATTTATCCCCGGGATGCCAGGAGCTGATTTAATATACCTAAGTCAACCAACACAACATGTCACATCAATTGACTGAAGATCAAAAATCATCATCTCAATAGATATAAAAAAGCATGCAATAAAACTCAACAAACCTTCATGGTAAAGATTGAAAGAATTATGTGCAAAATGAATAAAGCTCAACGTAATAAAGGTTTTATTTCTTCTCTATTTTGACTATTTTTGGATTCTTTTATTGTATAATCACATATCCTCTCTAGTTTATATGACAGAATGGCTGAATGACCCACGAAATAATAAATGTTGTTATTAAGTTGCTGGGAATGGTTGGGAAAGCTGCTGTGTTTCTAATTCTAGCTCTCCAAAAGAGAGCAGAGAGAAAGCATCTTAACTTTAATGTCTTTCTGTCTAAAGTGACACGGGCTGGTATTCACTCATTAAAAGTACTTTTAACAAGAGAAATACATGTGTCTAAATATCACAAAATAATCCTAATCATACTAAAAGCTGACATTTATTTTTACTTGTGATTGCCAGACAACAAGCTGAACACTCTAAATGTATTAGTTCATTTAATCCTCACTACAAAATCATAAATGTTCTTTTATCCTATATTTATAGTAGTCCTGGCAGGTTGTAGGGTCAGGAGGGCCCCTTCTAATATTATGTGAACTACAGTTATTCATCAACTTAATTTTTCTCCTACCCATCAGAGTTGGTGTCTCTAAGCTCCCAGAAATGAAACATTTCCCCCATGTCTACCTTCACATAATTATGAGAAGAGCAGGCTCTGAAGGTTTCCAGCCTGCAATTTGAATTCCATTTATAATAACTACTAGCTGTGTGAACTTGGTGAATTGAACTGCCTTTGCCATTCCCAATTTCTGCCATGGTATCAGCTGTACAAGGTGACAGGAGTATCTGAGACAGGCAAATAGGTTTACTTAAAGTTCGTAGTCCAGTGCCTAATACATAGAAATTACCCAGTAAAAAGCTAGATAACTTTATCATGATGGGGGCCATTCCTTACTGCAGTAGCTTCAAGTGGTTTTGAAAATAGTAATTGACTATTTTTCAAAATACAATGTTTTAACCAGATATGGGGGAGAGGCAGAAACCAAACAGCAGTACTAATCAATTAAGCAGAGTAACATATTCTTTTATATCCTCAAGAAAAGTGCTTGCTTAGTATGACACTTCTAATAAAAATTTGTAAATAGTTGAATTTAACAATCAGCATCAAAACATTTTACAATAGAGAAATTTTACGGAATTAGTATTTTATTAATTTAAAAAAATAGTATTAAGACATGTAATCCTGTGTGTTAAAGTTAAAATTGAATTCAGTAATTAAAAAAAAAAAAAAAAAAACTTCAAGAGCATCCCCACATCTCCTCCCATACCAAAGGGAGATCAGAAAAGTCCATCACTGTTATGGTTTAGGTCTAAAAACTCATCCTTAAGCCATCAGTGTTCAAAGGTGGGGCCTTTTAAAGGTGATTCAATCATGAGGCCTCTAACCTTGTCAAAGGATTAAATCCATTGATGGATTCATCATTTAAGGCACTACTGGAGGTGGTGGAAACTTAGGACATGGGCCTAGTTGGAGGTATCGAGTCCTCAGGGCTGTATTTTGTCCCTGAGTCTTTCCTGTTATGAGCACACTCTCTCTGCTCTCAGGCTCCCAAGAGATGAGCAGCTTTGCTCCATTGCACGTTCCCCACCATGAAGTTCTGCCTCACTATAGGCCCAGAAACAATGGGGCCAAGTGACCATGGGCTGAAACCTTTGAAACCATGAGCCAAAATAAATCTCTCCTGTTTTTAAGTTGTTTATCTCAGATATTTTGTCACAGTGACAGAAAGCTGACTAACACAATCACCCATGTGTAGGGAGCATTCACCACCGCCTATTCAACATGAAAAGATAAACTCCTCTAACCTTTCATGTGAGGAAAAGCCCAAGATTGCTTCTGAGCTGTCTGCTTTCCATGGAGGAAACATTATCCTTGGGTGGCTTATCTGCACTTCTCCTCCCTATTTTATCAAAAGAATAATTAAAAGAATGAAACAATCCCTAAAGCACAAAGCATGGTCAATATATTTCCCATCCACTTACAAAAAAGTAATTATCCAGAAAGTCATAAGCTCTAGCTAAAATCTCGATCTTACTATGGATTTTTTTTTCTTCCATAAGAGAAGTTAATAAGAAGTAAAGTAACAAAGACTCTCTGGGTAATTTAACACAGAGTCTAAGGAGGCAAGCAGAACATTTAAGTTAACAGAAATACTGCTTCCTCCTTCATTCTACATCTCCATTAATGTCATGCCTAGGTTTATCCAAGAATCTAAGACACAGAAGCCAATTAGAATAGAGTTAGATGTTTTTAGAAAGAACAAATTATGTAAACATCCAAAACAGGGAGAATGAGCAATCAACATATTCTCTCTCCAACCTGAGTCTGGTCATTCTTAGTATCCCCCTGGCGAAGTAATTTATAGAAACAGATATTAAGTATTCTGAAAACAAGATCATGTTTGAACATAGTGAATCCTACTAATATGTGTAATACTAACATAAAACAATAGGTGAGTTGTCCTAAAACAGTAATGGATATATGATACACACCAGGAGGAAAGAGTATGAGCAAGTATACTTCCCAGGGAAGTTGTTTTATATATATGTATCTCCACAAGGATATCATGCTTGTGGAATATATGGAAGTCTGGAAGTCTAGATGAGGAAGAATGAAATAAAGAGTAATGGCTGTGCATGATAAATGAACAAGTGGGACTTCCAGTGGACTGTGGAGCATGGGTAAGGAGCTGGGGATGCGGGCTGGAGCAAGACAGTGCAGAAGACATCTTGAGCTGAGAGTTCTATCCTGGGGAAGGAGCCATGTAAACTCAATCTGAAAAGTTGTTTTTTTTTTTTTTTTTTTTTTTTGTTTTTTTTACTCATTTTAAAAATTTCCACTCTTTGCTATATAACACCTAGTCATAAACTCCAAATTGTCATTCACTAAAAGTCTCAAAACAATCACATGCCTTTCATGAGTGGTATTTTATGGCCAATCAATATTGGACAAATTTGGGTCAGAATGACAGGAACTGTCACAACAGATGAAAGGCAAAATTGGTAGAAACAGGAAAGCTCCACCACGAGTAAGATGTAAGCATCCTTTTCACTGAAGCCAGATACTGAAAAAAGTGCTGGACTTAATTCAAATGTATTTGAATTCTCAAGCAAATATGATGAGACCTACTGACAGCATGCCAATTCCTCAAACTCTTCTTTTCCTTAGATTAAAATATAAAATTTGGAATATGTTTTGCTTTCCATCAATCAATATGTCCACAGTCCCCCAGCCAAATATTTAATGACACTCTCTTAATTACTCAGAGCAACAAGATCTTAAATCATGAAATGGATGCTTAGTTCACATATGCTTTTTTGTGAAATTCCTGTACAATTCGACAGGTATGAAGGATAAATCTGAATTCTAACACTTTGTTCAAGATATATGATGGTGAGAAATTATACTTGCTGCAGTTTATAGATTAAGAATCTAAAATATCTTAGAAGTATAAAGTCTTATGATTCTAAGTTTTATAATAGATTATCTTAAACTTTGAGGTTCAATCATTTAAATAATGGCATGGCCCCTTAATTTCTGCTATAAGGAATTCTTAGATCTATTAGATTACCAAACTGGGCAAAGTGAGTAAATTAAAAATTTTATTTGCACTTTACATATAATTGTATATGTGTACTGTCAACAAAAGGCAAGGTATGGAATTAACTAAGGTGTTTATTAATAGTTGAACAAAAATAAAATGTATTATATATACAATGTAGACTATTATTCAGCTGTTAAAAAAAATGCAATTCTATCATTTGCAGCGACATGGATAAACCAAAGGTATTTTTCTTTAGTGCATGTGTAGTGCTAGGGGATCATGCATGCTAAGCAAGTGCTCTACCACTGGGCTTCAACCCCACCCCTGAAAGCAATTTTTAACCTGTATATCAATAAGTTTTTTTATTACTGTAATTCTTAAGTATTTTGCTTTTACCCAGATCCTACATTCCCTAGCCTGTTTTTTTGCCATGTTCTCAAAACTTTTGGCTACAACACTATTAACTTGGGCCTTAAATAATTTCTTAGAATTGTATATAAATTAGGAGATCCCTTATGTTTAACTGACAAAGGAGAGAAATCAAGCATCACTAGTAAGTTGGAACTGAATATTATTATCTGTAAATTGCTGAGGAAAAATGAGTTGGAAAAAAGCCTAGATAATTCCAGGAAGGTTGTATAACCTAAGTAGGATTCAAACCAAAGACTTTTGGACTAATCTTATTTATTGCCTTATTATAATTTGCACATACTGTACTCCCAGGCCTTCCCAAGTTAGGCAACCACCATTACCATTAATGTAAATGAACAATGTCCTTTCAACTTGGAAACTGAAACCTAATGATCACAGCCTAAAAGCAGAAATTGTGGAATATTAATCCTTTATAAATTTAAAATTTCCAAATTTAAGAAAGAATAAGTCCACAATGCCAGCTAATCTTAATAAAATGTGATAAATATTGATAAAAGTTGGAATTCTGATAAGACTATATAAAAAAGAAACCCACATACTGATGAATGCTGACCCAAGGTAATAATTTTCACCAGTGGAGGGAGCAGGAAGATAAGGGGGACATGTGATTAAAAGTAGGATGATCTGGTGGCCCTGGCTTTAATTTGCAAGCTGTGTTTGCGGGTGTTTCAACCATTATTATATGGGAAGGAAGACAGAAATCCAGCAAGATTGGTCATTCATATACTGATAATGACTGTTTCAAACCAAGGATTATGACTATTACAATTCTGGACATGCAAGTTCAAAAAATAAGTGAGTATAGAGGAAATAGAATTCAACTTTGGTATAAAAATTTAGGAAACATTCATACTAAATCAGATTCTTCTTGCTTTATTAAAGTTAATGTAAGGTCTTTTTTTCTAATGAAGAAGCTTATTAAATAAAACAGAATCACTGAAAAGGTCTTGGGAAATACTTTGGAAATGTGTTTTTAAAGTAGGACTTCAGAAGCAAGCATACATTTAGAAATTTTGGCTAACATCTGTGAAATTTCACTTATATTTAACTAGAGCTGTGAATGTCTCCCCAGGGCACCAACCATTCTATTTTAATTATGCCACTTCCTAAAAAAAACTGTTTTAACATCTAGCAAAGCACACATGATGTGAAAACACTTGTTAAACCACCTCCACATTTTTAACAATCAGACAAATATGAGATCATTGCATTTCTTAAGGCTCATTAGATGAGAATTAGTGCAGTGGCACTATTTTTGGAAAACATTTGTCCTTGATGATATCTCCTTTTCACATATATTTGCCATTCTTGGAGCACCTTCTCAAATTTGCTTTACACTGATTCTGTAACAGAACTATAAGATATCATAATATAAAGCTATTTTATGTTATTGTGGTAACACAAACCCACTCTAGTCAAGAAACTCAAAATAAATGATGGCACTGCGTCCATTAAGGATGACTTTATGTCACATTTTTGTGACAAACTGTCAGTCTACAAAAATAAATTATAAGATTTTTACTCATTTTATCACATCAGATATCATTTAAATAAGCCAGTTTTAAGAAGGAAGAAAATAGGCAATGTGCATGGATAAGTTGAATAATTTATCACTTGGTTCAAGTTCAAGTTCACATAAGGCACTTAAGTTGTATTCTATGGAATTCAAGCACTGTACTTGGCACCAAAAAGCTCTAATTGCAATACATACAGATATTTTAATATATGAAATCTATCGTGGTAATGTTTAGGAAGGGATGTGTTGTTGTTCCTTCATCCTGTTTCCAACTGACATCCTCCAGATTTCAAGAATAACCTCACTGGTAGTTAAGTTCAATTATGGTAACAATGAAAGACTCCAATCCCTTCTTAGGACACTTAGCTAGAGAAAAATGGCTTTAGGACCAAGAATTTGTTTTGGAGGGGGAGTATGTGTGTGTGTGTTTTAATATATTTATATGCTCTTTGAAATACCAGGGAAAATCTCTGCAGAAACTCATTCATTTAGCCATACAGGGACCACATACTGCATGCCATATACTAGTTATTTCATTCTGTGAGCTCAGGTGAATGGCAGCTTACAGTTTAGTGGAAATGTGATGGGTATAGGCCATTATAATACACCAAGATGGGCCCATGGTCAGAGAGGCACAGTGACACCCCTCCCCCCACCATGTCAGAGGTGTGTATGTGTGTGGAACATTCCAAACCTGAAGTGAAGCCTTATAGGAAGAAGTCATCTATGTGGAGAATGAAGGGTGAGTAGGCATCGCCCAGAAAAAGGTGGGTCACTGGGGAGGAAATGTTAATTAACTGATAAAAGATACTTGCTAAGAGAGGATAAGAAGAACCTAGGACTTTGAAAGCATGGTCTTTTAACCCAAGTCCTGGCTATATTACAGAACCAATTACAGAGCTCCTTTTTGTTTCTTTCCCTGAATTTCAAATAGTGTTGTTAGGAGAAAGTGATATTAAGTGATATTACATGGAACCCCCCCAAAATATGTACCAGGTTGTAATTATTACATTCTTCCTTCCTTTACTTTTCTATATCCACATTCCTGTCTGCAAGGTTTTCATCCTGTATTATTAGCCTTTCCACAACTAGAAAAGAGGGAGAACAGGTATTCTATTTCTCCTTTTCTCTTTATCCTTCCCTCCATAATCAACCATATGCTACTGTTGTCAGAATAGTTACAGACTGAATAACTGATTCATAAATATGGTCCCCCATGCCCCAAGTCTTGATCTGATTATGAACTCCTGTCAGATAGGTTTGGAATGAATGAATGCGAGGAGGTTTGTTAATCTACTTGACCTTGAAATGAATCATTATACCTCTACACTACCTTTTCCATGCATTGTTTCCTATGCTACTTGGCTATTTCATAACTATTAAGCCCTCTTTCTACATGTAAATCTATACTTTACCTATAGCATCCATTCTCCCTGGAGACAGAGAAATTAAAGTTAGCTGTTTGCTTTTTCTTTTATTTATACTAAAATTTCTCAACTTCCTCAAGTACTAATATTTAAGACAGGAGTTTCTTTGTGAGCAGCTATCCTGTGGATTACAGGTTGTATAGTAGCATTCCTTGCCTCTGTTACATTTTATTCCTACTTGTGACAAGAAAAAATATCTCCAGAGATAGCTAAATACACCCTAGGGACAACCTCTTTATCCCAATGAAAATCAAAACTACACTATAAACATTCAATTCAAAATTTATCTTTAAAGGAGAAGCAATTAATTTCTATTTTGAAAATTATTAAATAGTAAATTCCTTGGTTTGGAAAAAATAAAGTTTAAACTTATTTGATGCTGTGACAATTTTTAAAAATTTGCCTATGCAGCCAATTCTGTATTCCATCTGTCAAACCAGGAACATTCAGATTGAATTGGTAGATCCTGTAAGTGAAACATTAGGTTATCCAATTTAGAGAACAAAAGTTTTCAGATAAAGAGATAAGATATCTCTGAGATAAAAGCATCTTCAAAGATAAGGAAACTGAAGGAATGCAAAATCCCTTACTCTTCTTGGTTTGCTCTGATCAGTTTAATACTGAAGAACAGCTCAAGTTTCTAGTTCATCTTCCTTCACACAGCCTGGAGATCAAGAATAATTTCTGACAGCTGGGTCGATATTGACAAGAAAATTATATTGGAAGCTTGAAGGTACCTATATATTTCATGCCTGAAGTAAAAAAACAAAAACAATAACAAAAAAACCCTGAATTTCTTCTCTAGGGTGTTTAAAAGATGACTATATTAATTGCTGGCTGTCATTTAAGTGAAAATGTTATGTACTCCTCAGATGATAATTGATTTACTTTTTCAGAGTTTGAAAAAATCAGATACATATCACCATTCCCATGGAGCATAACTCTAAACAGCATTAGGATTTATGGTCAAATCAAAATCAGAATACAAATGATCTTCTGATATTCACTCATTTTTTTTTAAATTGGGCATGAGCCAAACATTTTTTAACTTAGCTTCAATGCATAAAAGGAGGATTTAATTCATTTCTTTGGGACACATTGTGTGTGTGCCTGTGTGTTTACTTATATGTAATAAATAGTTTAGATGATAAAAAGTTTTAGATCCTGCAGCAGTGATCATTATTATCATTCAGTTTTTGTAAATATGGCAGTGATATTTTTAAGCAGATGCTATTTAGTGCTGAGGGGTGTGAGTGTGTGTGTGTGTGTGTGTGTGTGTGTGTACTTGTATGTAACAGTTTTAGACAGTGAGCAGTGACTGTTACAATTCATTTTTTGTAAGTGTGGCAGAAGATCTTTTTAATCAGATGCTATTTAGTGCTGAGACTATTAAAGTCAACCAAGCATGTAAATATTTCTGTTGATCACTTAGTCCCAGAGTTTCTTAGATTGATGCTGCTTTGACTTGTGTTACTCAGTTTTATTGTTTCTGCTATCCAAAAATTGATCTTTTTATTTTGTGTAAGCACTTATTTATTTTAAGAGGCTGGTCTTACTGTTTCCAGGTTGGCCTCAAAATCCTAGGAGAGAATAAGGCTTTTGTGATCAAGTGATGCGCCTGCCTCAACCTCTCAGCTAACTGAGACTACAGGCTTGGGCTAGCTGTTATCATTTTAGAAATAGGTACTTTATGTGTTCTAACTAATTTAAGTGAACAACAGTTCCTCTTTTCACTAGCACATTTGTGTAGTCAAAATCTATTTCCTAAAGCACATTTGGATGCCCTCCATTGGAAGATAATTCTAATCAAAGTTTGAAAAAGTTTGGCAGATTCTCATTAGCCATTTTGGATGGCATATGGAAATCCTTGGACAATGAAGTGAAACAATAATGTTGTTATTTTTTAAAAAAATCTATATTAAAAAATAAGTGTGTATTTTAAAATTTAACAAGAATAAGGAGTTTATTTGGGATGTTCCATCATCTTTTTAATTAACAGAGCCAGAATGTGATCAGCTATGTAAATACTGAACTCTATCATCAACGTTTTCTCTTACTTTTAATGGTTTATGATTAGTATTTTGCCCATCTCAAACTATCATCCCTCTTCTCCAATTCTCTATTCTTCTCTATGGATCAAGAGTTTTGCAGTCTGACTTGGGTTTGAGTTCCAGTTCACTAAGACAAATTCCATCAACACTTATGTTTCTTCTAACACTCCTTCCTATCATGATCTGGTCTTTCATTTCTCTCAACTTGATAGCCAGCAGAAGGTTCTAAATTAAAACATTTTCCAAAGAAAGAGTAAACTCTCATTGAATTGTCAAACTTGGAAGAGATTTTTCCCACCATCTTTCTTTTTATCTGTTAGTTTTATCTAACCTTTAATATTTGAACAATGCTTGGTCGATGCAGTGATCAATAAGATGTAGTTGGTTTCTGAGGCAGAGATGTGAACACTTTTTCACAGTTGAGGGAGGAAAATACATTTCCCCCCATGCACATGGGGCTTTAATTTAGAAGTTCTGACCATATAATTGATATTTGGCCTATCTTAAGTAATGTTTCTGAAGGAGAGAATAAGGCTTTTGTTGGTGACATTTCAGTTTCTAAGAATCATCTTTAAGCCATTGTAAGGTATATGTGAACTGATGAATTTTCCACTTAGATAGTTAACAATGGGAAAATAAGGGTATTTAATTAAGCTGGGGACCTTGCACATGTGCCCATGTGCGTACACACAAAAAAAGGCCAGGTCTCATCATTAGGGGTGCTTACACTTTTACAGACACTACACAGCAAAAATAGGTCAATGATAAGTTATTTTTCAAACTCCCCTTGTTGATTTGAATATTTAACCATAAATTAACCATTTCTTATTCTTTGAAGGGCACTGACATTTCTAAGAGAAAAGTTATTTATTATATATAGAACAGACTTTAGAAAGAAAAATAAAATCTCTAAAAACTGATATTCAAACAATAGTGGAAAAGTTCTGAAGAGGAGGTCAACCAGGAGAGTAGGAAATATAGATGATGTCTGCCAATCACAGGATGCCAAATATTCAGATATTTCAGGTACTTTCTGGTTTTTATACTCAGAGCTACCAGGTCTCTTAATTATGAAATTCAAGTAGATCAGCTTATGCCAAAATCAGAGAATCATATACCTGCTATTTCATAAGTGAAAAAAATCACTGAAGTTTTAAAAAATATTTTGGCAACAAAGGGTCACTGCCTCACATGTACTCTGAGCTCTCAGCCAGTCTGTACTACCGGCATTAAAATAAGTATATTTATCAGTCACACATACACTATGAAATTTTTCCATCACTTGGTTTTCTCATTTTTCAGGGCAAACTTTTCAATACCAGAGGGAAAGCAATTGACATAGAACTATACCAAAGTGCATTTCCAATGTGATGCAGCAGAAATGATGTTCAATAAAATTGTGTTAGTAGTGCCTGAGAAGCCAAGCTGAATATTCTGTATTCAGGAGCATTTTCACACACCCCCAACCCCCAGTCCTGGAATCTCCATTCTTTATTCCTTAGTGCATATTTATTTGGAAAATACACAATATCTAGAATTATTTCAAAACATTTACCTAGAGAGCGAGTAAAGAGTAAAGAATATTCAATAATCACTGAAGAGAATTTGTCTGATCTTATGCCAAACTATGAAGTAGGTGAGGTTTATTTTGGTTCTTCTCAGCCTTCTTGTCATCTACCACATATCAACTGTGAATTGTGTTCAGAGTACCATATGGGACGTTGTGGCAAAAGGAATGAGGAATGAGACAGAGCTGAGTCTTTCCACCTTCACACCTTTAAGTTCTTCCAGAATTCTGGTATTTTTTTTTCATGGTTCTTTCCCAGTCCCTCAATATAAGAAAACTGTAACATCAATTCTTTCAGCTTCAGTGCCTATGTTACTCTAGGAGTTGAATCTTATTAGATGTTACCTCTGCAGGAAATTTTCCCAAAAGTTATAACAGAGATCTTTGCCTATTTTCCAAATGTAGTTCCAAGTAAAAGAGGAGGCAGGGGAATCCAAGTCAGAGTAGGAGATATGGCACTGCAGACAGTTTGGGGTGATGGAGGGCTACAAGCCAAGTCATGTAGGCAGACTCTTAGAAAGGAGTCTCCAGAAGGAATGTGGCCCTGCTAACCCATTTTAGACCTCTGACCTCTAGAAATGTAAGGTAATGACTATTTTTTTAAGCTACTGTTTGTAGTGATTTCTCATAGCCACAGTAAGAAAATAGTGGTGAGTTCATGTAAGAAGGGCCTATTTCAAAGGACTTAAGGGTGTAGATTATACATTTTGTCTGCTGTAGCAAATTAGAAATTGGTATCTCACAAAACCCCAGTTTAAAAGAATAATTTTAAGTGAAAAGAACAAATAATGTAAAATGAAGAATTTTGGACTTCTGAAATACTACAGAAATAAACAGAATGAGATATTTTCTCATCTAATACATACCAGTCACTTTTTATGAGAAAACAAAATGTCAAGGGATAGAGCCGAGAGACTCTAGAGGACAGCTCCAGAGAGTAACACAGACATTACTTAAGGCATTTATACCGTGAGCCTTGCTGGATATCAGAACCTCTATATGCTAGCCACTGATGTGGGTGTTCTGTTTTATTTTTTTTATTGTTAGGGATTGAACCCAGGGCCTCACACATGTGAGGCAAGTTCAGATCTCTGTTTTATCTATTTCAACTGGACTGTCTGTTTTGTTATCTCTTTAATTCACAGGTGTTCAGATAAACAACAGAGATATTTAGGATCTGTATCACAGTAACTGCACACCAAGAGTTTTACCCATATGTAGATAAGATATAAATAAAAGATCTTAGAACTTGATTCTCAAATTGTTGCCATAAAAAAAAAAATAAGTGTGTTGAGTAAGCAGAGTCTGGAGAAAGGAGTATATTTTGCCCAGGTGAGTATATTTTGTGGTGTAGTGTATGTTTCAAAATGTTTTCCATCACAATTGTACAATGTCACCTTGGGCAGTTCTCGAATTAAAGGAAGGAGACCTATATTCTTATAGAGGAAATATTGAGATGCTCTAAATATAATTACAGGAACTAGAGTAGAGAGGGAAGAAGAGATAAGTTAATCAGTTAACTGGCACAGTAAAAAACAAACAAACAAACAAACAAAAAAACAACTATTGTACACTCTAGATACATATAGAAACCTTGACTTAAATCTCATCATGGCTGCCCTCCAAGGCCACTGTCCTGTCCCCTATTTGTCTATAAACTTTCCAGACTGGTAATTCCAATCAATCCCAAAGCAGCAATTACTTCTCTTTATGGACTGCCCTCAACCCCAAAGCGTCCTCTGCTTTGTGTTATCCCACCTCTTATTCATAGCCAAATGTAACTTATGGACTTTCACAATTTTTTTTTCTTTTCTTTAAAGGTACTTTTAGTCAAAAGATATTTTTCCAATTACTATCCTGCCTTATTGCTGATAATTGTAGAAACAAATCCCAGGGACTAGTCCTATTTTGGGTTAGTATTTGTCATGGCAGAAGAAACACTTTTATTTCAGAAGACTGTATCTCAAGAGTTTTGGTAAATAGTCCTCTGAGTATTGAATCTGGGCAGAATTTGGATCCCTCTGTATCATTAATATGATGAGGAAATGGCATGGTGGGACTTTCATGACTCAATTAGAAAAGGCAAGGCAATCTCTATCTTGTTTGTTGGGACATTAGCTAGTACCCTGAGCTATGAGATAAATTGCCCAGCAGCTGGAGTTCACCATGGTTTAAGGAAGCCCAAATTATCCATGTTGAACAATCTCATGGGAAACCCTTTTAACTACAGGAAGCAAGAGAGCCTGCTAGCAACCAACTGAGATAATAATTTAGGGATACATAAAAAACATTGTATCAAAAGAGAAACACCCATGAACCACTGTTGGAATAGAGAGCAAAATACCCAGCCCATGTCCTTGTGCCTGTGTCCTTGCTCAAAGCCTGCCTATTGTACAATTAAAAAGCAACAAACCTACAGGATAGCCACAAGGCAGCTTAGAGACTTTGGCAACAAATAAATAACCTTACCCTCATTGTAACATGAAGACACTCCCCTGGGTGGGCACTGAATGTGGACATTAATGAGACATGGGTTGTAGCAAGTAGTATGATTGGAACATGGAAAGACAATACTCCAGTGCATGGAAAACTAGTGCAAAACTCTGCACTAAGTAGATCCCCAGTTATTGTCCTCCATAAACATAAAACAGTTGTGAGTTGGTGAACAAAGACATGACAACTCACTGTCTGAGATCACGCATACTCCCACTCTTGAATGTGTACTTTCCCTTCCTAATCTGTTGCTCAGCTATTTGGATTGAGGCATCCTTATTTTTTTTTTTTTCTGTGATGTGATCAGCCTTGATATGTTCTAAGTGTAAATATCCTCTACTCCTGGAAATTAACTCGAACCCTTATGAAGTGAACAGCCAATCTCTGACTCATATCCATATCGTTGTCCCCAAGCACAACTCATATACCAAACTTCTGACCTACACAAATCCATGACAGCTAATAAAACTCATTGTTTGAACCATTAAATTGAGAAAATTTACCAAAAACTCAAAATAAGAGAATACTAGTTTCAATTATTTACTCATTGTGATTAATTACTTTTCAGATTTCTACCTGCACAAGAAAATCTTCCCTGAATATCATTGTAGAGCTTGGCTCACCTTCATCACCAGAAACCATAGAAAATTACCCTGAGTATGTGATACTGCAATGAATACACTTCTCCTTCTGAGATATTAAATCATGAAGGGAAGGACCACTCAAGTTTGTCTCCTGACCTTCAAAGCACACAAGACACATGTAATTGGTGTTGACTACAAACCTGTTATGTGAACAAACGACATTTGTTTGAAAATCTCTGTTACATGAAAAAAAAATGGGAGATTTTGTTCTGTATAAGTGTTCTACTTAAACAGATTTATACAAGGATTGTTTTTTAAATCTACAAAATTTTCAACACTCATTTATGGAATGTCTATCCATTATCAGAAGAATAAAAAACACAGCTGTGTTCCAGCATTTGTTTAGGTTTAATTCTATTGAATTGAGAAATTAATTAAAATATATTTATAAAATGGTTCAGTGCCTGAAGAGAAATTGATACCTGACAAAGGGAAAGAGAATGGCTTGGGGGAGCTTGCGCTTGAGCAAGGATGACTAGATTTGGTGTGCAACATAGTTGCTTGCCTGACCAAACATCATTCCCTTCACTTCAGTCCTATTGGAAAAGACTATTTCTTGCCAGTTATTCACTTTTTCAAGGTCACCCTTTGTATGGAGAACGTGCAAAACATTTTTGGATGTTATGGATAAAATCTTTGGTGAAATATCAGTGATTCCAAGAAAAATCCTCCTCTCTGATCAAGAGAGGGAATCTAATGAGAATAGTCCTGACTTCATCTTCTGCTTTGGACATTGCCTATGAAGACATGATACCTAGAGCTACTGTAATCATCTTGCACTGTGATGGGGGATGGAAAGGGGTACTGTAGAGAAGCTGATCCAAGGCCCTAATTTCCTCGAGACAGAACCAAATGTTAAACCACCTACTTTAGTACTTGTAATATATTAGAAAAATAAACCTTAATTTTTTAAACAAAATTTATGACACTAGCACCCAAAATCATGCTAATAAATACAGAAGTCCCAGGGCATTATATTAAATTAAGTAAATCATGCACAGAAAGAAATACTACACAATTTCATTAATGAGGAAACTAAACATTGACCTCATGGAAGTAGAAAAAAGAATATAGGTTACCAGGAGTTAGAGTAGCTTTGGGCACTAGGGAGATGTCAGTCAAAGGAGACAACACTTATGTTGGCTAAGGTCAAAAGATTTATCTATCATACAACATGTGACAATAGTTAACATATTGTTTTCTTGAAAAATACTAAGAAAGTGCTTGTAAAGTGTTCTTGCTACTGAAAATAACTGTGAGGTAGTACATTAGCTAGATTTAGTCATTCCACAACATATGCATACTTTAAAACATGTTGTACACAATAAATGCAATTTTAACTGTCAATTAAAAATTTTAAAAAATGAGAATAAGAAAGGAAAAAAAGAACCCTCCCTGAGGAAGTGACTCCTAAACTGAGATAAGATTTGTCAAAGAAGCAGTTACACAGGTTTGGATGATGAGCATTGTGAACCCAGAGAACTACAAATGCCATTTGATATGTTTCTTGTTTGCTCTATCATAGAAGGTACTGCTATATATGCTATTTCTGAATCCTTTAGAGACCTCTTTACTCTTTACTAGCCAATCACCATGATTTTCTGCTATAGTTAATAATCTGTATATTTTTTTTCCTGTTAAAATTACTGTGTGGTTTCTGTCTCCTGATTGGGCCCTCACTTATATAATATTCCAAGAATTATTCTATAATTTAATCAGAAGGAAGTGGAAGAGCATGTCCTAGCACAGGACATATGAATGATTTCAAGAACAATACTGAAGGACTGGCCTTCAGAGGAGATATTATGCAGAGTCAGGAAGTTATTGCAATTTCCACAAAAATCTTTAGATTTTATCTATGGAAAGGGAAGCAAATGATAACTCTAAAGCACACCATCTTTAGTGCAGCCCCAAATATAACTACTCCTTACTCCTATTCAATCTCTTTCTATGTCATTTCAAATTTTGCAAGAGAACATGAGAGTAGTTGAAATCTAAATTACACTTTACCCATAGCAAACTGAATCTGATTTATAATTTGAGGGTTTCATATGTTCATATTTTCTTTGTCTCCACACATGATTTTGGGGGGATACATTGCCTCTAAACTATAACAACATCCTATTTCCTACTTTCTGGAATATATGTATATTTGAAACCCTCAAATCATAAATCACATTCAGTTTCTGTGTGAGACAAAGAAAATTTGGAGGTGAAATGATTGATTTATGAGAATTTTAACCTAAGCCATGCATTAATCTGATAGGGACCAAGTGGGTGTTAACTTTAGGGAGTACGATGCGGCTGGAGGAGGTGGGTCATCAAGGGCATAATTGAGGGTTTCTATTTTGTCCTTCCTGAGCATCATCTCTGCTTCTCGACTGTCATGTTCTGAGTTGCTTTCTTTGGTCATACCCTTCTGCCCTGATTTTCTGTCTCACCTCAGGCACAGAGCAATAGAATCAGCCATCTATGGACAGAGACCTCTGAAATCTTGTATACCAAATAAACTTTTCCACTTCTAAAAATTGTTCTTATTATATCTTTTGGTCATAGCAGCAAAAAAAAAGCTGACTAAAACAAATGGTAAAGAAGGCAACATGAAAATACCAGATGATTTTTTCCCCTTTCTATAAAACTTCTCTATATACCAGTGACTTGGATTATATCTTAAGAATGGGTCATATGGCAATATCTTGGACAACTTTTGGAAAATGGCTATAAGAACATGTGGAAAGGAGACCAGCCAGCCAATCAAAATGTCCAGTAATTAACATATCTTCTGTTTTTTCACCAATTTAACTTTGAGCTTTCCAGGGGTAGTGGTGGAGGGTTTAGCAATAAGATGAACTTTGTATGAAATGGGCTAAAAACTCTCTAGTGGTTTAGACTCTTGGAACTTAACAATTAAATAACCAAGAGACACACCTAGATTGGAAAATTATAAGTGGAAACAAGGAAACAAGCTTTTTAGCATAGTCACCTCCTTCTTTGAGGACTGTAAGCAAATTTTTATTTATCATCTAGATAAAGGCATTAACATATCCTACAATATTTGTGCTCTCAAGCATACCTTTGAGCCTCTTTTTTTGACAACACTTTCAGAGTTACTCAATTATTTTTGAAGGTAAATTCAGATTTACTATGATTAATCAACTAGATTTAGATTATTATTAAGGGAAGTAAGATTTTTTTTTCTGTACTGGGGAGCAAACCAGTGTACTTGTATGTACTGGCAAGTACTCTATCACTGACCTACATTTCAGCCCAGAAGTAAGATTTGCTTTTCAATGTTCTAAAAACAGATCATTGGTCAAATATGGAGTGTTTTATAAGTCAAGAAAAATTTAGAAAATTCAAGAATATTATGTCTGGTCTTTGTATACATAGGCACAAAAGTATTAAATATGAACTTTATATGATTAGAGGATTTCACAGCTTTTATGTCATAATATTAATATTTCAATGTTTTAAAATATAATTTCAAGACTTTTTCACTAAAGAAGATTCAATAAGCCTGTAAAATTTAGTTTAAAAAAGCAAAAGATTTACTTCTTAATTTTATTATTTATTACTAATTCCATAGCTGAGCATAGGAAATAGAAATGGCAATTTTTTCTCCTTTATTTTATCAGATAAAATAAATTGAGATGAAATAACTTGAGAAGAAACTACAATGGAATTTACATTTAATTCCGTTTACATAATAATTCATGTATTGTGCATTTATTGAGTACCTACCATGCCATGTTCCAGGTTTAGTAAATCAACTTCTAAGTGAAATGTATTTTATCTCAGATGCTGATAAGTTCCATGAAGAAATATAAATCAGCAAAAGGAATATGTAGTAATGGAGAGGATGAAGGGAACAAGGAATGGATATTTAAATAGAGAAAACCTCAAAGTAATAGCCTTAGAACAGAGACATAAAGCAGGTGAGGGATAGTCCAACCTGGCATCCACAACACAGCAATTGATCCATACCTGGTGGGGAGAAAGTGTTGATGGACAGCAAATTCAAAAACTCTGAGAGGGTGTTGGCACTTGTTCTGTTCAAGGATCAGAAAGAATAATGAGCCAAAGGAGAAATAGAGATAGAGAAATTCAAAGATCTATCATGGAAATGAAATCATTCAAAATATTGTGGGTGCTAGCAATGCTGTCAGCTTTTCTAAAGAAAATGGAAAGGTGCTAAAATATTTTGAGCAGAGTGTGACATAATCTTACTATACTGTTAAAGTATTCCACTGTCTGTTATTCAAACATAGCCTTTGGTGAAAGTAAGGATAAGAAAGAGCAAGAGAGGAGGTATATTATATATAAGTTAGGAGCCTGTTATAATAACCAGGTAACATATAATGGTGGTTTGTCCATGGAAGTAGCAATGGAGAGATTGAGTGGTATTAATATGGAATGCAATTTGAAGGTAATATTTATAGAATTTACTGAGATATTAATTGTAGTATCTGAGAGAGAAAAGGAGTCAAGGATGATTCAAAAGCTCTATTCACTACTGCTTACGTTTCAGTGTTTTGTAGAAGGATCAGTGTTAGATATGGGTATTAGATTATTGGTTTGGTTTTGGATATGGTTAATTTAAAATGTTTATCAGATACCCAGGCAGATGTGTGGAGCAGGTAGTTGAAGGTAATAAAGTGTTGTTCAGGAAAAGGTTCAGATTACATATAGATTTGGAAAATAACATATAGACTACATTTAAAGTTTTGAGACTGAATGCCTCACGATAGTGTTTATAATGTCTATTGTGCATCAGTCATTCTATTAGGTCCTTAACACCAACTTTGCACACGTACACACACACACACACACACACACACACACACAATAAAACTGAAGCTAAGACGTGGTACATTTCCATGGTGACACAAATAGTATGTGGAAGATGGAGTATCCAATCCAACATCTACCTGAAACCAACATCTATTCCCAATGAAATTTGGACAGACAGTATACCTTGCTATAAACATATTGACTGTTATCTCCATCCTGGATGTAGAAAGGTAATGAACTATTATATCTAAAAATTCACCTCTGATTGCTCTACCTTCTGCTATTCTGATTTACCATTTTTTTCTCCAATTTTGGGAGATGTAAGCATCCTATCTCTCTGTTATCCTCCCCAAAATGCTATTTTTGTTTTGAGATAATTACTTATTACTTCACTAGGGGATGATATCAGTAATTTAGATACATATCTTGATGGATAGGCAGCATTTTTGGAAATTTATCATAGTGAATAGCAAGTTAAAACAGAACTAAGTTCACTGTATTGCACAATACCAGTCCTTTGCTGGAACTAGTGCCTTATTTTTAAGGATTGGTGGCAAAAAAAGGAGGTTGATCACTTATATATCATTTGCATCTATTGTTTATATAAAAATGAATGTAGACATATTCTCAATAAATGCATTTATGAAATCAGTTGCTTCTCTGAAATTTAATCACTGCTATCTATGTATGTAAGCTTTCAAGATTGCCATAATTCTTGATACAAGCAATAAAAAATATCTTGGTAATAGAAAGTCATGAAAAATTGATTATTTTAGAAATTTAATTTTCTAGGAATAAATGGAATCATTATTTAAAAATTGGTTGAAAATAAATTTGGTTATAAACATGATTTCAAATATAAACTTGTTTTTAAAAGATTACTTCTAATCATTTTTCCTTTTATTTTACTGAAGGAAAGGAATGCATACATCATTGTAAATAACTCTGCCCAAACTAGGGTAGATTAGCTTCTGTTATTATTATATCTTGCCATTATAAAGCAGTCTTAGTCACAGTTCTCAAGTTGTCAACCTAAAAAGCAGCTGAAGAGAAACAATTACAAAGCAATTAAGACTTGCATGTCACAATTAAAGAAAATATAAATTTTATTTTTGCCTTGTCTAATCTTTCTTATGATAAAAGACTTTTGCCTAATCCTCATTTTATGATTAAAGAATCATAATCTGTTCTAATTTTCTATATTTAAATATTTTATTATAAGCTTTATCTAGAAACAAGTATTTTCTTTACAAAAATACTAAATAGTGTATATTTAGAAACAAATCATGAAATAATATCCTATTAAGCATGTTTTTCAGTTTTAGTTGCCTGTCCAATATCCTCAGAATCCCTGATTTTGTTTAAGATGTCAGTGTACCTACCTCAATATGTTCCTATTCCCATATTCCTTTGCAGCAGATAAAGCCATGTGACATAGTTTTGGTCAATGAAATATAAGCAGAAATTGATGAATGGGGATATTTCTGGAGTTTACTAAAGGTAGAAAATATAATGTACGCCTTTGTACTTTTTGTTCATTCCTTTCTTCCTCTGAAGAAAGAAGATGCAAGTTGGAGGACAGGGAGCCAAGTTTGATCATCACTCTCCTTGCCTGTGATTTGAGGTCATGGGCTAAGGATGGCTGATCAACACTGAAGAAAGAGCACTGCCCACCATGACATGAAGCTGCTATGTTAGTCCAGATCTACAAATCTCCAGAGTTGTTTTTAAATGGAAAAGATATAACCTTTCACATTTTGATCACTATTCTTTTTTTAAAAAATGTATTTATTTATTCTAGTTTGTTATACATGACAACATAATGCATTTCAATTCATAGTACACATATAGAGTACAATTTTTCATGTCACTATTCTAGGGTTTAAGTTAATCATGATAGGTGTATACAGTTCATACAAGGAAAAAGTCTCAAATTCTGCAAGAGATTTGAGCCAAGATATTTCAAGTTATTTAATCATGATTACTTATAACCCCTAGATTAACATTCCTTGAGGATACATACTGTTTACCTAGCTTTAGTGCACAGTTGCTCTTCAATAATTGGAGGATAATGTGATGAATGAGTACATAAATTAATGTATAATTTCCAAGGGCTTTAGAAAAATATTTCAATGACAGGGAAATTATGTTGGAATGCTTCCAACATACAGAATTTTTTCTGCTTTTGTGAAATATGTCAAATTAAAAAAATCTCAACATAGAAAATATGAAAATGTATATAAAAGCCATGCAATTATTGGTAGGAACTGAATCTGTATTTAACAATCAAGCTTCTTTTGTTCTTGCTTTTGACATGGGAGAATTGAATGTGCTAAAAAGTCATTGGGAAGCATTCAGTTAAGAGAGAAAGGGGAAATTAAAATATTATCAGGAATCCACACTTACACCTGTAGTCTCAGCTTTTTGTGAGGCTAAGGCAGAAGAATCGAAAGTTTGAGAACAATCTGGGCAACATAGTGACAGTGTGTACACACAAATACAATTAGGACCCTTCTCAATGACTTTTATGCATTATCAATCCTTTCATGTTAAAAACAAAAGAAGCTTCTTTACCAAATAGACCTACTTCGAGTTACCACTATGGCTTTCTTTAGCCTATTCTTCCATTTATCATCTCTGTGTATGTTTTGCTGGGGATGCTAGGCAAGTGCTCTACTACTGAGTTCCATTTCTAGCCCTCTCTACCTCCAAGTTGATTCTGTTAGCTTTGCTGCCTGTGACTGAATGACCTGACAAGAACAACTTAGAGGAGGTTCACAGTTTGATGATATAAAAATGGGAGTTCATAACCCACTTGAATCTAATGTATGAAATATGATATGTCAAGAGCTTTTTAATGTTTTGAACAACCAATAAAAAATAAATAAAAAGCTGGGGATGTAGCTCAGAGGTAGAGTACCCCCAGGTTCAATCCCTAGTTCTATAACAATAAATAAAAATTTTAAGAAAAAAAAAAAGAGCTGGGACATACATCTTTTCAACTTTGTGTTCAACAACAGGAATTCCTTTTCCATTATTCCATATGCTCATTAAATTGTTTTCTGGGTCAATAGTGACTCTAATACAAGATATTTTTGGGTCCCTTTGTTTGTTGTCTGCAGCATTAACTAGAATCTCAAAGATTTTGTACAAACCAGGAACAAAAGTGACTTCCCTATAGTTCATGCCAATGTCTTCATCCTAAACCCACATTTGGTTCACAGTTTCAGATAATCAACCCTTAGTTAGCTGGGCCCAAGGTAAGGTCAATCATCATGGCAGAGGGTATGATGGAAAAAACAAGTCTGGACATGACAGGAAGCTGAGAAAGCAAGGGACAAAATATAAATCCCAAAGACATAACCCTAGGGACCTACTTCCTCCAGGTATACCCTACCTGCTTATAGTTACCACCCATTTCATCCATATCAGGGGATTATTTCATTGATTAGGTTATAGTTGTCATAATACAATCAGTTCACCTCTGAACATTCTTGGATTGTTTCACACCTCAGCTTTTGGGAGATATCTCATACGTAAACCTTAACACTAACATATATAACCTGTCCTCTGAACTCAGGCCATAGCTACCTGGCTGTTCTCTCCCATGTTTTATTCGCCCCCCGCCCCCCCCAAAAAAAATATGTTCTCCACTGACCCAGAGATTTTTGGGGAGAGCAATTAACATGTTAACTCTTCATATTTGAAAACTTTCATATATTTTTACTCAAGTGCTTTGAGACAAATATTCTTCAAAGACTCCTTTTATGATCTGTTACCTCTCTCCAGCTTAATCTCTAGGACTGCTCTTAAGCTTGTGTGTCAAAATATTTTTGCTTTGCATTCCTTGCAACTTTGTTCCCTCTTCCCGTGTTCCTTGGCTACTATACTTTCCCTTTTCCCACATTAGCCTAGCCCTCTCCCACTCATCCTTCACATTGCAGCTGTTCATTTTTCTTTTCTTCCATGAGATCCTTCAATGGACCACAGAATGCTATACATCTCTCCATCCCCATCCCACTTCATACCTTTCTATGCAAAGTCTCTGCAGTTAACATTCTATATTTTTGGAATTGAGTCAAATAATTTTTCAGAGACTCAATTTTTGCTGTCTTGTAACACCAGTGCTGTCAGAACACCTTTGATATGCAGGGTAATGAATATTTGTCAAATAAATTCATCTCTATACTTTACACCAACATTTGGGGGTTTTTTTGTTGTTGTTTTTTGAGATGTTTTTGTGGTTTGACTTCAAGTACCAAAAAATTAGCACAAAGTAAAGATACTTTAATTTCACTCTTGATCTCTAATCTCCCTTTTACTTCTTTTGTTCTTTAAAATGCTGTTATGGAAAGGCAAAGTTGAGTCTCTGGTCATACAACTGGTTGAAGCAATATGTATGCATTTCTAAATTGCATGTAGATTAAGAATGTGGCCTAGCAAACACTTTGAATCTTTGGCTATGAACAAATATGGGAATAAGAATGAAAGCTGTCCTCTTTCTTTGCAAGTACTTGTTCCAATCCCAAAAGATGTATTTGGGCCAAAGCTCAAGAGGAGAAAGGGGCACCAATAGACACACATTAACAGAAGGGGGAAGGAGGAAAAGAAAACAATCCTAAATGGCAACATTTGGGAAGGAGGAAGAATTTACCAGGAATTCTTAGAATGGGAAGAATGAGATGGAAGTGAGGACACAAACCCTGACCAAGAATATGTATTTGTACAGTTCAATTAAATGATGATATTTTTTCAGTTTTGCAAATTATAAAATGGAGGATTAGTGGTGGCTAAATTGCAGTTTAGTACTCAATCTACGCAGTTCTTTAAACATTGATTTATACACTTGCTACTTTTTTATGGTCATGAAAAATAACTTAAAAATGAGGTCTACCACAATGGTTATGTATAAGGTCATTTTTCACTTATAACAGAAAGCCTGTCTTTCTTGAGGTTATGTGGCACTTAGGTAGGAGCTGAAACTTACTCATAACATGAATGATGAGTAGCTAAAGGGTCTGTATTTCACAGTTCATCTGCTGCAAAGGAGATGATTACAAAGCTTAGGGTCCATTCATTTGTGTATAAAGACAGATTAGTTTTTTCCATATTTGATTTTTTTCTTTGCACACTTAGTTAAGAAGCGGAGGCATAAGTCTTCCTAAAATGCACACACCATACAGAAAAGAGAATGTAAAAATGTGAAAGGTTTCACAAAAATACACACATACACAGTAAAAAAAAATCAACATCAATTATTTTGCTGAAGAAAATGAGCGACTTTAGGGAAGTTCTGACACAAGGAAAGAGTGGAGTTATGGGGGAAAAATAAGATTCAGATAAAATAAGAAACCTTCTGAAATTATATTTTTCTGTTTAAATTCATTTGTTTGGGTGAAGAAGTCTTCACCTGTTCAAGGTTTGAAACAGCTGAAACTCAAACAAGCCTCTCCTACTTACTCTCATTGTTTGAAATGTATTAGCATAATTGCTGGGAAACAGTCTAGTTCATTTGGATTGCTAAATACTTTCTCAAAAATGAAAGGGGACACCTACAATGATTGGCAACATAACAACATAAAGATCATTAGAACATTTATATTTCACAGAATAACATCCACCAAAGAATTAGATCTAAGGAATTCATTTGGAAGAGGATCAGCCTAAGGAGCTAACTGACTTATGGATTATAAAAGAGTATTTTAAATGACACATCAGAAAATGTAGTTGCTTTGGGCATCAATTGAAATATTAGCAATTATTATAATTGAGTACATTTTCAAATATAAATATAATGCAAATCTGACATCAGTTGCCATTTATTTGGATTATAATGGGAAACACTTTTAATAACACATTAGAAAAATCATTAACTGGAGATCCATTTACAAAGTGACAATCATAAAAATTGATGCATGAACGTGAGGAGATTTGTATTTGCATTCTCAAAGCTTTCTGTAGTTTCTCATAAATAATCTCTAGACTTGCAATGCTTCTCAATGGGGGCATTAGTGATATTTTGGGGCATATAATTCTTCACTTTTGGGGACTGGCCATATATTGTAAGACTTTTGACATTCTTCATTCCTGAGCTATAATTACTTTCCAGTCATTAAATCAGCATAAACATTTCTTAAAACACACACACTCCTACCTTAGGCTTTCATACCCCAGCTGGGGGCTGGTGATAGTAATGCCTACTTCCTTAAGAACTGCTGCTTCAACCTAGAAGGACAAGCTTGAGGTTCAAACAACTGTTCTCAGTTGTCTCCAAGTTACTGATTTGCTATAACAAAGTTAAAATATTTGGACAAAAAACATTTAAGGACTCAGTATTTTTAACCTATTAATTTCCAATAATAATTAAGCAAAGAAAAATAAGATTCATTAATTTTTTTGTTGTTGTTCATTTTTTGGTTTTGGTGCTGGGGTTGTGTTTAGGTCTTCATGTGTGTTATAGTTTGGATGTGAGGTATCCCCCAAAAGCTCATGTTTGAGACAATGCAAGAAAGGTCAGGTAAGAAATGATTGCATTGTGAGAGCCTTAACCCAATCAGTGAATTAATTCCCTGACAGGGATTTACTGAATGGTAACTAAAGGCTGGTAGGGTGTGTCTGGAGGAGGTGGGATATTAGGGGTGTGGCTTTGGGGTATTTATTGTGTATCTGGCCAAGTGGAGCCTCTCTCTCTGATGCCTGATCATCAAGTAAGCTGCTTCCCTCTGTCACACTCTTCTGCCATGATATTCTGCCTCACCTTGAGTCCCAAGGAATGGAGACAGCCACTTATGGATTGAGACCTCCGAAACCGTGAGCCCCTACATAAAACTTTCTTCCTCTACAGTTGTTCTGATTGGGTTGCTGCTCATGTCTCACACTTGAGCTTTTGGAGGATATCTCATATCCAATAGTTATGTGTGTATCACTTACATTATAAAATGCCAGATGTAAAATAGGAATGGAGCCAGTCACCTATGGATTGAGACCTCTGAAACTGTGGGCCATTAAATAAACCTTTCCTCCTCTATGGTTTTTCTGGTCGGGTCTTTCAGTTGCAGCAGCAAAAAAACCGACTAAAACCAATGCAAAACAAAAAATATGTGTCCTACCACACTAAGCTATATTCACAATTATTAGTTTTTAAAAATAAAACATATTTGAGGGAAAGTTAGATTCTACAGTGAACTTTTAGAAAAAAACCAAAAATATCTTAATTTCATTTATGTATTATTTTAATGGGAATATATTATACCTTACTTTAAAATCTGATCATGTTGAATATACAATATAATAGAAATAAGTATAAATTATAGGTTCTGATTAATGTACTTATAGAGGTTTACCTAAAAAATGAGATAATTATATACTGTATATATAACATAATAATTTTTAAGATAGCATTTTAAAATAATCAAAACCTTATTGAATATCCTATTTTAAATCTTGTATTTTATAATGTAGATGATAAACATGTAACTGTTATTATGACTCTTATCTCTCTAAATCAAGTACTGACAAACTTCTCTATAAGTGCCTGAAAATATGTATTCTGTACTTTTCATGTCATATGGTCTTTTGGAGCGATTCAACTGATGAACTAGTGTAAAAAGCAGCTAGAGAAAACAAATAACCATGACTGTTTCAATAAAACTTGCAAAACAAAGAGCTTTGGTACACAGACCATAGTTTACAAAACTAAATCAAGAAAGAACATATTCAATAATGTAAATAAATCAAAGGAACGCATCTTTTTATTGCTTTGAATTTTTTCATAAAAGTGTAAAACTTCTAGAGTTTAAAATGTGTTTTCAAAATAAATTAATTTCAAGAAATAAAAATATAAAAACTTCATTTGGGTCTGGTGGTATAAGTTCTTTGATCATATCATAGTCTAGTTAATGAGACTGGCATATTTTAATTAGCTGATTAAGTACACATTGATAATACTTACTACCCAATTTGTCCCAGTTACTAGGGAGGCTGTGGCAGGAAGTTTCTCAGCAACTTAGAAAGACCCTGTGTCAAAATAAACTAAAAGGGGCTGCAGACCCAGTGGAGTGATAGAGAACTTGCTTAGCATGTGTGAGACCCCGGGTTCAATCACCAGTATCACCAAAAAATAAAAAATAAAAAAAATACAACTTGTGAAATGCTTAAAAAATATACCAAAAAAAGAGAAAATTAATATACCTTTATTCCCACCAAAAAAGTTTTTTTCAAATATGTGATGTTTTACTGACCTCTATTTAACAAGATACCACTTCTAGGATATGTCATGTGACTTCAGATGAAGCTCTGGACGACCATGTAGACTTAAATTTCATTTCAATATGAGATATCCTTAGACCTTGGAGACAAGGATTCATATCAAGGTTCCTGTGTGTGATTATTGCACTGAAGTATTGGTAGTTATATGGTGCTACATATTTTATATAAATAGCAGGACTTGATTGAGATGTTTGGCAGAGAAGTGCTGTGCTCCTAAACATAGATTAGGAAACCATGTATCGCAATGTATTAAACTACACAAATTTTCTCAATGTTTTGTCTTCCAATATTCTTTGTTAAAAAATCTTGTTTTTTGTAAGACATATTAGTGTTCATCCTAAACATAGTGGATTAAAATCTCTTGATGTTATCATAAGCTTATATATATATTTTTTATTTCTAGAACTTTCTAATATATACATTGGAATGACATTTCCCTGAAAAGAATTTGAATATCACTATTTGGGGAAGATTAAAATATTGTGAAAGGATTAATAAATCCATTATCATAAAATAATTTTCAAAGAACTATACTAATGTTTTCTTTAAAAATATTGAACTTTCAATGGTTTATCCTCCTGAAGTAGTGCTTAAAATCTAGAGGCTAATTTATGAAATGAATTTTCATATCTATGCATGAGGTCAAATCTTAAAAATACATATCTCTTAAGATGATCCTAGCACTGGTTTTTTTAAAGATTATACTACAAAATATAATATTGATTTCTAATGATTTAAATATGTTAAATAGTTGAGAAATAACAGCTAATTTGGGCATGGAAAGTCGTTATAATGATTACCAGGACCTGCAATTGCTTGATGTTAAGCCACATTCATTTTATTTACTAACCATAGTATTTTCATAATGCCTATTTTCAAACATCATGCAATAAAGTTTGACTTTACACTAGCTTGGCACAATATACATCTTTGTAATGGAGCACTGACAGTGTTTAATAAACAATGATGACAACAATTTTTGTCCAAATATTAGTGGTTTTACGCTGGCAAGTAAAGTAAAAAACTAATAGCCAAATCATCACCATGTAAAATATTTTTAAAAAGTAAAACTTTTAGACAAGAAAAATATTAAAAAACATACAGATTTAAATTGCAAGGAACCATAAAATAAGGTGTACGCATTCATTCATATGCATGTAATCTCTGCTATATAAGGTATGTAATCATTGAAGCAAATGATTTGATTCAGCAAATTATTGCTTCTTCCTCATTTGATGACTTATTTTATGTCACAAAAGGTTAAATAAGTATATACATCTTTAGCTCAAATACATATATACATATGTAAAAACCTTGATTTTTACTGAAAATTTAAAAGGTTTTACTCAGGCAAAACTCCCTTAAAGTTTTATGTGACAAATTGAGGTCAAGATAAATTTTCCTTGAGGAAGAAAACCAGCACAAGACACTGTTCTACTTCTGGAAACATAGGACATTTTGGCAAAATTAGAGTGAGCTACAGTCTAATTTTCCCTGGCAATCAAAGTTACATTTTGGATTTCACCAGAAGCCAAAGGATTTAGAAAATATTGCCCATGTGTTTATAAAAACTCTTATCATCTAAACATCCAAATGTGTCTCATATTCAGTGCAGTGTGCCAGATGAGAATATGGGTCTCACTCATCTTTCCATTTCCAGGTCCACCCTAGTTCTTCCTCTATATATTCATCTTCTTACCTACCTACATCTGGTTTCATTATTACCTCATTTGTTTTAATATATTGTCAGTAATACACAAGACATTCAGTAAACAAGCATACAGTGACAAAAGTTGAACAGGATCTTTACAAACATGTGAGTTTATTTCAGACCTAAATATAAAATTAAGGATACAAATACCATAGTTGCCTTAAGACCACATTTCTAAACTGTTGTTCAGTTAACACACATGACTTGAAAAGCGTGATTATTCATTCAAAACTAAAGCCCTGGGGTTGGGGTTGTGGCTCAGTGGTAAAGCATGCATAGTATCCTATAGTATCCCATAAACCCTGGTTTGGACCCCTTAAACTGTTAAAAAAAAATCCCAAGAAAAAAGACTAAAGCCCAGGGAATGATTTCTGATAATTTAACCATACTGTGTGCCCAAAATGATCTAAAGAGTATATAAAGCTTAAAACTCAACGAGATAACCTTAAGTTAAGAGTAGATGAGAAAGAAATAGCACATGAACAGAAATACAATCACACACTTCCACAATCTTAGGGTTATAAAACTGAATCAAGAGCAAGGCCAATGTAGAATACATACCATATGAAAACAGGGAAACTTAGGAGAAAGGAACTAGTTGTTAACAATTGAAGGAGGCAAATGATACTTGCCTTGTCTATAAGCTAAATTGAAGAAAAGCAAGTTTCGAAGAGTTTATGAGATATGTTCTGAGGGACAAAATATTTAATATGAAATTTACTGACCACATAATCCTAATATCTTTTAGTAAAAAGAGGATGAGGCACACTTAAAAAGGGAACTAGTAAAATAGAATGGAGACCTCAATTTGTAGTAGAGGTTCAGGCCTCATGAAATTCATTGTTAATTGTAAAATTAATGTAGTAAAAATCATAACCACCACATAACCACACATGGGGATATGGTCTGTAATGACATCGTGTGGATCACCTGCAACTGTTCTTTAGAACAACCCTGCAAGGCACATATGATTCCTAGACTGTTGACATTAAAAAGTTGAGTTTGGGAGTTTCTAAACTTGTATACAAGTCACATATGTAGAAATAGGATTTCAAGTCTGACCTCAAATTGTACCCATTTACTATCACAGTTTGAACCTCAGAAGCAGAATTTCTCAATTTTGCATATTACTTGGTTAAATTTAACATTTTTAATTGAGTATTATTCTTGTTGTTACTATTTGTTTAATACCCATAACATGGCATCAAGCTTGTTAGCCTCTTCCATCACAAAATAATTTGTTTCTGGGTTTAAATTCCATGTCAGACCTTTATGTCCCCATCACCACCATCAGTAAAACTGAGATAATCATAGAATAAGATTCTATGTTTTTTTTTTTAAAGAGAGAGTGAGAGAGGGAGAGAGAGAGAGAGAGAGAATTTTTTTTTTTAATATTTATTTTTTAGTTATCGGCGGACACATCATCTTTGTTTGTATGTGGTGCTGAGAATCGAACCCGGGCCGCACGCATGCCAGGCGAGCGCGCTACCGCTTGAGCCACATCCCCAGCCCAGATTCTATGTTTTTGAGAAAAATATTAATGTATTAGTTAGAGCTCCACTGGGCATATATCAGACACCCAATAAGTAGTAGCAGTTTCTCTTACATGAAGTACATTAGACAGAACTAATCTATATCAGGAATGAACAATGTGCAAGACACAGAAGGTGTATAAGTATTTATTGAAAGACCTCGTTAATTAAAAAATTTTAAAAAGCTATAATGAATGATCTCAGTGAAAAGTCCAGATTTGAAAAAATTGTCTCTTCCCCAACTCACCTAGACTCAGGAAGCCAGAAAATTTTAAAATATTGAAGCTTTGCATTGGGTCTTCTCATCACCTTTCTGACTAATGAACATACATCATTTATGACTATGCATCTCACTGAATGTATCAGTGCATAAACATGGATTTTAGTGTCAGAGCAACTGTTTTAAGGTATATTTCATCATAACAACAACAAAATTCATCAACTAACTGTAGGATTGATTATTGGCTCACAATCTACAGACACTAGCGGTAACATGAGCCTTAGCTTTCAGGATCACAGCAAGCCATGGAGGCATCCTTGGCAAAGTATGGCTTTCCAGGTGCATTTATGGCAGTGACAGACTGCTTCCTGAAATGTTGCCTGTTTCTTTCCATTCTCACTTTTTTTCTAACTCACCAAGAATTGTTCTGTGTTAGACAAAGTGAGTAAGATGGTGTGTCTGTGTTTCAAGCTTGAAATTTGTTTTTTTTCTTAAATTTTCAATGTGATTTAGGCCTAAACCTTTGATGAACTGCAGGAGATGGGATAATCTGTGGAAGTCAGATGCTAATCACGATAAGATGGGTCACTTTTCTAAGGTTATAAGGCTTTAGATATTTTTAAATGATTATTTTGAGAAGTGAAAAAAAATGTCACTTGGGATTGGAATATTGGGGCAAAAATAATAATCTTCTATAATCATTTTATAATTGAAATATTAATATTACTACCATAATTTAAATTTTATTCACTTTGTAGTCATAATCCTCAGACTGTAATTACCTCTAAGGTTATGAAGGTTGTGCTCCCAATTTTGCATCACTATATATGGTCATGAGCAAGTAATTTTTCTGAGGCTCAGAACTCAGAAAAAAATCACATATATTCATATACAAGTGAATAAATAATGTTTTAATTTTTTCCAAAAATTAAATGTAACAATGCATCTAATAAATATTCTGAAGAAGTTGAACCACTAGATAAACATAAAATACAGATAGAAAAAGACAAAGAAAATAGAGATCAACTATCTTCTACAGTGCACAAATTTTAGTGATGTACCCAAACTTATTTGGAAAACAGATGGTATAAAAGTTCAAAGTTTTGGCCACCCAAGATAATCAAACTCACAGGAATCTCAGGTAGGCAAAACAAAGTGGGGCTTTTAGTTCTCATATTCAAAGTGCCTTTAATCTGGCAAAATTTTATTCAGTTCATTAAAGAATAACATGCATAAACATGGATTTTAGTGTGCTTAAATCATCCTTCTAAAGATCCAAATCAGTGAGGCATACATTATCAGTGCTCTGTTTAATATTCATCGTGAGCTACTCTATGGTTCTTTCCTAATGAGAGCACATCATCTGAATAACTCACCTTCTTGTGCCTGAATTTACAAAATCAGTTCGTATTTGAAGAGTACTCAGTTAAAAGCTCCTGTTACATAGACGTGTTCATATCTATACATCTCCAGTAACTCTTTGTGTACTTTGCAAGGTCACCCTGAATTCCATTTGACTGTTGAAAGTCATGCTAATTCATTTTTTT
Organism: Callospermophilus lateralis; assembly: GCF_048772815.1. Taxonomy (NCBI): domain Eukaryota; kingdom Metazoa; phylum Chordata; class Mammalia; order Rodentia; family Sciuridae; genus Callospermophilus; species Callospermophilus lateralis. The sequence continues at coordinate 58,353,685 of NC_135306.1, read as the reverse complement.
TTAAACAAGAGTTATATTTCAGGTAGAAATTGAATCAGTTCAATTGTTATTAATGAGTACTAAATAAATATCATTCTAAAAAATTTATTATATTCTGAATCTGGTATGCAAATAGAACCTTCTCATAAAAATCCTCCTATACAAAAATGGCTTATAGTTACAAATATTTGACTTCATAATTTTACAAAATGGTTTTAATTATTCATATTAGTCCTGTATTTACTGAAAATGTTTATTTGTTTAATAAGGCAAAACATACTATAAAAATAATATATATTTATATATATGTTCTGAATACAAACACATATGCTCACAATAAAATACTGGTCCCTCAGAGTTTTACAAATGACTTAAAATAACTAGAACAAAATAGAAGATATCATGTAATTAAATGTTCAACTGCATAATTCTTACAATATAAACAGGAAGGGTCCAAAGTCAGCCAGAAAAATTCAAGAAGCTAAAGGGAAGCAGTGAACCAAAACTAGACGAGCAGATGAAGAAACCAAGAAGAGAACAGACATTACCGTAACCAAAGGAAGCACATCAACAAGAACACAGGAGAGAACTAAACAGAACATACGGGCCTGAGGTAATAGTGCCAACTCATCAGGAGTCTGCCCTGAGGAGACGAGAGTGTGTACTGGGAATTAATGAACTATAAAGATAAAGAGGGACCCGATGAGTGTGGGTTTGTCAGAGAGGAAATTTTTAAACTAGATTCTGGAGGCAACAGGAGTTCTTGCAATTTTAAGTACAGGTGAGAAACATGATGTAAAACTTTAGGATGACACAGAATAGAGAAATGCAGAATGCCTGCAGGCAAACTCAGGTTTAGTGGAGACTTGTAGTTATTCAAGTAATCTGCTCATGAGAGAAGGAAAGGAAGAGACAGATATGAGACTCAGAGTACAACCAGTCTCATGACAGACTGGTTATACAATATAAAGTCAGGGGAAGAAAGAATGCATCCCAGGTTTTCAGTCTTGGGGATGACCAGAAGGGTGCTTGTCAGTACTCATTAGATAAAGGTGTAGAGTCCTCCAATATTTTAACTTCACTTTCTGTTCCTTTGCTTTATAGTTTATATAAATGACACTACCCAAATAGTCACTGCTTTTATCTTTAATTGATCATCTGCATTGGTTAATACAATAAGTGAATATTTGACACTTTTTATTACTATTATTTTATGATATATAATGGTGGTTATGTTGTTCATGTTAAATGCTTAATAAAGGAATTAAGATAGTTGAAGATAGACATTTCTGTGACACATCTAGGTTAAATCCCACATTCAAGTAATTCCGCTGAGAATTCATTCATTGTGTCTCAACTCACATATCATATCATCAGCACTTGTCAGGGCCGACTGTGTACCCTATCTAGACAATTCATAGGCAGGAGAAACTGTTTTTAATGAAGGCACTCATTTCTCAAAGGAATATGAGGATGAATTTTCTTTGTTAGATACCACTATCAATTTGCATTTCAAAAACAGACTTTTTTTTTTCTTTCAGAAAACCTTGTATTTTATAAGATAAATTATTTCTGGATAAAAAAAATCTACTTGATACTAAAGATGAGATCCACTCATGGAACAGATTCTGAGGTCCCAGAATTTGTGACTCTTCAAGAATTGAGCCAGTCTGACTCAAGTGGGAAAAGTAGCACTGCCAAGAGAAGATGATGAACATAGAAGATTTTTTTGGACAAATTACCTAAACTAGAATTCTGATGAATTTTTGATATTTTCTTATTTTAAATTGCACCTACACACCCACACCCAAGGTGTTATGTGACTGGATCCTAATTGAAACAGGAGTTGATCTACCACTTTCCAATGAGACCTCTATGTTCCAAGGTGTCCATCTCCAAAGCTCTGGGGTTGCCTTTTTGCAGTGGCAGGCGGAGTTCATTAGGTCCAGCAAAACTTTAACATACATGAGTACCAGAAAGTTTGGGAGCCAAGTATTTATTTCTCTTGTGGGTTCTGATAAGCATCATTGCCAAAAACATTTTATCATAATTTTATTAGTTTGTCAGGGTTGGCATGATGAAATAACAGACTCAGTGGCTTAAACAGAAATCCATTCACAGTTTTGAAGGTTGGAAGTCCAAGATTAAGGTGTTGGCAACTTTTAGTTTTTCCTGAGGCTTGGCTCCCTCTTTGGCTTTCTTGTATCCTCACATGATACCTAAAACTGCTATGTGTACCAATAACTGGCACAAATGTCTATGTGTACCTATAACTGGTATGAACGTTTTGTCTTTCTTTTTTTCCATCCTGGTTTTTAAACTCAGGGACATTTTACCATTGAATTACATCCACAGTTCTTTTTTATGTTTGAGACAGTGTCTTGCTAAGTTACTGCGGCTGGCCTCAAAATTGCAATCCTCTTGCCTCAGCCTCCTGAATAGCTGGGATTATAAGTGTGTCCCACCACATCCACCTTTCCATTCCTTTTATAAGGGTATCATTCCTATTGGATCATGATCCAACTTTCATGATTTTATTTAATCTTAATTACTTCTTTTAAAAATCTCCAAATGCAATCACATTGGGTGTTAGGGCTTCAATATAAATTTGGGGAGAACATAATTCAGTCCGAAATAAGGATCAACGACCAATAGCAGGAAAAAACTGTCATCTCTGCAAACAAGGCTGACACTCAGGCAAATAGACATAAATACCTATTAACCACAGCTTTCTTCATAATTCAAACCCTCTAATCCTTGTAGTAAAAACAATTCATGAATCCTTGATGAAAAGTTAGTACTCATTTGTCTTCTCTCATATCAATAGCAATGCCAGAATTACATATTACTATAAGACTTAATGGAAAGTAGCATAGCCTCCTCTGTAAATTATAATTAGAGTTTAATGTATGATAATGTATCTGAACTTAAAACATCTCATACTCTCTTAAGGCCCATATAGGATGTCATGTGCTTATAATGTAAGAATAAATACACAAATGTTATGGCAAAAGGAATACTAAGGCAAACAGAAATAGAATCTCAATAGTCTACATAGAAGTTAAAATAGAAAACAAGCAATAGCCATAGCAAAGGAAAATTCAGTGGAGGGTAAGTGAAACAAGATGGCCCATTCCAGAGCAAGAAGTCAACTTGAACACCTACCTCTCAGGCATTTATTTAGTATGTGAACATTCATCTCTAGAGCAGTTCAGACTTCTAATGATTCCCAAGTGACCTCAGAGTACTTCCAGTGAGAAAGAGGTATTGCTACCTGGCATAAAGGTGAAGTGCCAGGGAGGTTATTCTCCTGGTTCAGGTCAGGGAGGTCTCTCTGGGCCTGCCTTTGGACCAGTCCTGGCAAAGCAGTGCTCCACACCTTCTTGAATTCATTTGTCCTGTGGCCTTGGAGGGAAGCACAATTGTATTTGCAAGGACATTTTTTTTTCTGGGAATCTGTGCCATAGATGGGGTGTTAATCTATATGATTTTCAGATGGGAGTCCAGAGTGAAAATGAAGCATCCAACATTATAGGTGAGAGAAATGAGTTTTCAAGACTTAGTTACCTAGGTAAGACCCTAAAGCTATATTTTGCACTCTCCCTTACTACCACAATTTGATTTTTTCTGTTATTTATACTATTTACATTTCTCTGCTGAGTACTTAACTGATACATCAGGTGTAGTTAGGAATGATGCAGAAGAAACATGCCAACAACTAATCCATGAAATTTACTTTTGGGAAACATAAATTTGTACTGATATCAATGGTCAGTTTAAAATAGAAAATCTCTGTTTTATTGCTTGGTATTGAGGTTAAAATAATATTTCATAAGAGTTTTACAATCACTTAAACCAAAATATGATGATATAGGGAGAAATTACAAAATTTGTTCTTCAAGATTTCTAAAACACTTGTATAACAAGTGAATTTAAAAGTGGCAGAACTATGTCAGCATTCTCTCAATATCACTAAAGTGTTTAAAGGATAATTTCACATATTTCCTAGAGTTAAAAAACACCCAAACCACAGAGCTCAGCTTCCTGTTTATTTTTATAGAGGGACCCATTTGTAATGATTCTTTGATTGCTGATACATATATTTTGTTCATCAAAAACTAAATGAAGCAGCACATTTATACCTGAAATGGCATGTTTGTCAATTATGTGCTTAGTGTGTGTTTTTCTTCTCATGTAATATTGCTATGGATGAATAACATACTGATGAATGGGACTTTAGGTTGAATTTTTAATTTGAAAGATTTTAAGGCTTTTCCTAGTAAATAAAAAAATTGCTCAGTGGCTAGTTATAAGGAGTTTTAAAATGTTTACATATCTTTATAAATGCTAGTTTTAAAAAAATGACAGGAACTAGAAAAAATAGTATGCTAATGAATTAATTGCATGCTATACCACCACCAAATGCACTGTTTAATTTACTAAGCATATGGATTTAATATTGAGCACTATCTGAGAGACTCTTGTAACCTTTTATAGAAAATATGAGATAAATTCATTGTAATAAACATGTTCAAAGGTAAAATTACTTTCATAATTTTTCAATTTGATATTGTCAGCCATACTTTTCTTCATAGTGCATATATATTTCAATAAACTAATTTTAAAAATGACTAAGTTGAATTGTACATAAAGCTGAGCATTTGGGACATTACTATCTGCTGATTCTATTCTGCCCTTCTGACCCCAATCAAGGGCATGCACTATTCACTAAACCTGAATTTACATCTATTATTTTTACCTCTCAGTGCAGTTATTATTTTCCCCTAGCATGCAGTTAGCTTTATCATTATTTTCTTGAAAGTAATACATATTCCTTGAAACACATACAGGCAATGTAGAAAGTATACCCCAAAACCAAAAATCATCTCATCAGTCAAATGAAACTTCTAATACCTTAATATGAGTTTATTTTAAAGCTTATGGTCTCTGGGTGCCTGGGTTCAAATCTGGCTTAGCCACTATTATCTTGACACTTTGATAAAGTTTGCACTTCAGCTTCTATATTTCTACATGCAGATAATAATAGTATCTATCTCAAGAGTCATTGGAATTAAATAAATCATGTGTAAAGTACTTAGAGCCATTCCTGGCACAGGATAAGTATAAAGCTGATGAAAAGTGCATTATTTTGTTGTTTGCTATGAACCAACATATTTTAACAACAAGAAAAAAAAGATGCAGTATTTGAACATGTTTCCATTTGATGCAATTTGTTGCTATTTTTTTTTATTTCTCTTATGAAGGTATATATTTAAACGTGTGCAGTTTTTTCAAAATCTGCATAGTAATTTGTAAAGAACACCTGTATACATGTTTGCAAATATGTTCAAATCATTTTTTATAGTAAATCTCTGGTAGAAAACCTAAATTGAGTAGAATATGTATTTTTTTAAGAATGTTTTAAAATATATGTACACCTCAGAATAGTGTAGGGGTTTGACATCTCCATTCACCTTACCAGTCCAAAACATTGCCATAAACAGTATTTTTAGTCTTGAGATTTAAAAATGTGTTGCTTTCATTCATATTTTTTGCTTGTAAGACTGTGTATGATTTCATACTTTTTAATTCCATCTATTATCTTGTTTTGATGTATTCCTCTTCATTTGTGATTTTCATGAGATTTTTTTAAGACATTTTCTTCACCTCATTGTTTCTTTTGTTGAGAAGACACTTTTTAAGTTGAATCCATCTCATTTATTTATTCTTGATTTCTTGTGCTTTAGGAGTCTTGTTAAGGAAGTTGGGGCCTAATCTGACATAACAAAGATTTGGGCCTACTTTTTCTTCTGTTATGCATAGGGTCTCTGGTCTAATTCCTAGGTCCTTAATTCACTTTGAGTTGAGTTTTGTGCACGGTGAGAGATAAGGGTTTAGTTTCATTTGACTGCAAGTGGATTTCCAGTTTTCTCAGCACCATTTATTGAAGAGGCTATCTTTTCTCTGATGTGTGTTTTTGGAGCCTTTGTCTAGTTATGAGATAACTGTACCTTTGGTCTACATTTCTATTTTGGTGCCAATACCATGCCATTTTTGTTACTATAGCTCTGCAGTATAGTTTAAGATCTGGTATTGTGATGCCTCCTGTTTCACTCTTCTTGCTAAGGATTAGCTTTGGCTAGGAAAGATGATGAAATGAGATAGACATCATTACCCTAGGTACAGGTATGATTGCACTAATGGTGTGACCCTACTTTGGGTACAACCAGAGAAGTCAAACATTGGACTCTATTTGTGTATAATGAATACAAGAACATTCTGTTGTCATATATAACTGATTAGAACAAATAAATAAATTAAAATTTAAAAAGAAAGAATTTATTTTCTTAAAGTGGTTAAATAGACAACTATTTTCCAAGTTCTAGAGTACAATCATAAGACTTAATGTTCTCAAGAAAACTTGGAAACCTGCAAAGGGATCCTGTAGTGATTTTAATGCATTTTAACCCAATAAAGAACACACAATGGGTTCAAGTAGAATAGTTCTCATTCTGTGGGAATCATTTCCTTTGGAACCTACTTGTTTTCATATGATATCTGGTTTCCACTTGTGAGCTTCAAGCCTAGATCTCCCTTTTGGCTAACTCCCTTCTGTTGACATTGTGTCTTTCATTTCTGGTCTGGCTCTTTATCCTAGTGTTGCCCTATTCTTTTCTCTTTTGTTTGAAAAAGTAAACAGTTATGACTATTGTTATCTTGGTCAGGAAAAGAATTCCCAAGATAAACTGCTGCTCTGATCCAGTACTGCATTGGGATTATTTCTTATAGTTGAATGCAACAACTCTTACTCATTACAACATAGCCTTGGTATGTGGTTCAACACAACTAAAAAGAGTATTTCCAAATTTGCTTGAATGCAAATGTGCATGAAAAATAGGTCTAGCAAAAGAGTAAAAGAAGTCATTCAGAAACACCTATGCACATACACACACAAACCTTATGTTAGAGTCAAGTCTTGTATCAACAAATCCCAAGGCTATTACTACACAAGTATACGTCCAAAAAGTGTATAAAAATTTATGATAATAGGTTTTAAATTGTGGAATAAAATACTACTTTGCTTTCATAATAATTTACACTTCACCAATATTTCAAAACGATTGCTTTTATATTTCCATTTAGATATAAACTATCACATTATTCAAAATGCAAAGTAACTAGGCTAAATAACAGTGGGATACAGAAAACAAAAAATAATTGAAATGTCTATCTCTACTTTTAAGTAAAATTTCTAGGATGATAAACAAGACAAAATGTTAATACACTAATCCATTTTTAAAATTTGCCTATGGAGTTATTGTTTAATAAAAGCATATTTGGAAAGCTAAAGCTTTAAAATGACTAGGTCATTTTTAAATGAAATAGATTTGTTTCTTTTTGTCAATTTTATGGAACTATCATATACTGCCATAATTTACTAGACTTAAAAATAAAAGAGCTTAATGTTCTTTTATGAATTTAAGAATGTCAAGCAACAGCAATAAGAAAAACGGAGTCAATAATCTACAGTCTTGCTGAGATGTCTATAATATATAGGTGGAGAAAAAAACTTAAAAAATAACTGCCCTCAAATGCAGTAATTTCCATCAGATATATTTACATGCAAAAGTGAAAAGCAATAAACAAACTTTTTTTTATGTTTTAATTTGAATTTGAACAGGTCAGACACTCTGGAAAACCTGCCACTTAAATTGAAACAAGGCACTCACTAGTTGTTGTTTGCTCCGAGTGAAAATATGCAAACTAGAGCATTCAAATGAAATTTGTTCAAAATGTAGAGAGTCAACTCATTTATCATGAGGTAGAGGTCTCCTTATCAAACAGCAGCTTTGATTATGCTGTAAATGCTACTCCTTCTCTGGGGTCATCACAGGCTCTTCTGCATAAAATAATGTTCCTCTTGTCATCTGAATTTAAGCTTGAGATCACAAGAACACTCTCCAATAGCACATGCTTTGCCTTATCATTCTAGAAATAATTTGATAATGGAACTCCGGAGAGACAGTTGAATAATGTTAATCAGTGCTGGGCTCTACATGTGAGTTTTCATCTCCCTCTGGTGGCAAAAAGGAAATGGGAGCTCAGATATTATAATCAGATGATTGGATTAAAGTGAGCCAAGAAGCTAACACCACCAGGTTGAGAATAAGTTCTCTTCACTTTCCTGATGTAAAGATTGTTTTATGTTTTGTAAACTTCTGTGATTCAATGACCTTCAAAATATAGGAAGAATTTTTAAATCTTGCTAATATTCTAACTTTCTCAGAGAATATTTAAAAAGGGTACAATTATTGTGTCTCACAATTTAAAATGCACACGTGGTTTCCATCTTTTTACTTCTCTCCTTCCCTTTTTTTTTAAAGAGAGAGAGAGACAGAGAAAATGAAGTTAAATATTTATTTTTTAGTTATCGGCGGACACAACATCTTTGTTTGTATGTGGTGCTGAGGATTGAACCTGGGCCACACGCATGCCAGGGGAGCGCGCTACCACTTGAGTCACATCCCCAGCCCACCCCCCTTTTCCTTCCTTTATAAATGCAAATGAAGGCAAGCACATTGGACAATATTCAGACTTTTGTGAAAGTTACTAATATATGAAAAGCATACTTCTTGCCTAATTTTGTGAGATCACACAAATGTGATTGATCATGAATTTCCCAGATTTTTAAGAGCTTATAACAAAACACCAAGGAGAAATAATTCCAAACTAACCCGATTGCTGCATAACCTCCTTTTTTGTAAGGAAAAATCATTTGATATTCATAGTAATGTGGTTAACTACAAAGCAAAGATAAATACAAGTTTCCTTAAACAATCTTGCGTAAAGAGTTTTTAGTCAATATTGATAATGAATCTTCCTTAAAATTGATTTATTTATATATAATATAAAATGTTGTTTGTATTGCAGAGGTAATATTGCTTTAAGATCTAATGGGTTGGACAATGAGGGATCAAACATATCATGAATCCCATAAGAACCTTTGCTAAGGTAATATGCACTGTGATTCTTGAAAATGAGGAAGGGTATGTAGAATCTTCTCTAAATTAAGTTGCCAACTATTTAAATCTCCTACTGTATAACACATTAATATTCTTCAGAGCTTGTATTCTCTGGCATATATTTCCAGAAAGATAATTCTAATTTCTCTTTTGTAAAATAAGGTGTTTTAAAAGATTAAATAGAATTCAATGCCAGGATACTTACTTGTATCATATGTATATGATACGCATATGTATTGAGGGACCACTTATATAGGAACATCACCTTTGTTTCTAACTAAATGGCCTTCACTATATGAGACAGCAGTTTTATATATGCCTTATCATTCCTTAATATCAATCATCCACCCAAGAATTTCTAGTGTTACCAGGTACACTTGAACACTTACTTTAATATCCAACCAGAGAACCTTTCTCAACTCTGGTTGCATCACGAATATTGGTGAAAATAACTAAGGTTTGGGAACACTATTGCATTTAATATTTATATGTTAGAGAAGATTCTGTAATTCTCTGGGCCCAAATGTTCTCATTTATAAAATGGGGATCTTACTGTACATCTTAGAAGATTTCTATAAATATTAAATGAGGGAAAGTGTCCGGAATTATGCTTGAAATTAAATAAGATTTTGTGTTCTTTTATTCCTCTCAAAACTTCTCAAAATGTGGCCAGGACTGGACAACACTGTTAAGAAACTTCTTTCAAAGTGGCCACATTTCTCAGACTCTCCTTTCAAAGAGCTTAGCTACCTTGCTACTTTTCCATTCCCATGAGTCCTCATCTCTGAAGTTCAAGTCCATTATCTATTCTGGTTTCACTTGATTCTCTTCCTAGACTGAATTTCATGTTCAATCCTGTCTAACATGGATTGTCTAGTATTTTGGATCCCCTAACTCCTGTTTTTTTTTTTTTTCTTTTTTTGCCTATTTTGTTTTATAATATCTCCAAACTCCAATAGTCAATTTCTTCACTTTTTGCCACTTTTGCTAATAAGGTACAGAGTAGAATGTAGCTGTCTCCATCTATGGATAAATTTCCTAGATATTCCCATTAGCTTAATCCCACTTTCAAATATGTGAGACATTTTACACAAAAAAAATCAGTCATTAAACTAAAGATGAAATTATATTTGCTCCAAAGGTAGCAACAGTTTAATATAAAACCTGGTTTTGCTAAACTTGCCTCTTCTTTTTATATTCCTTATAATTACAAAAATATTTTTGATATACCAGAACAATTAATTCTCTCAAAAGCTGGAATTTCATCAAGTCAAATGTACAATAAGCTACAATTAGACTGATAAAAAGGTCATTCATTGCTTTTTCTACTCAACTGCTCAGCCTATTCCAGCATCTGTCAGTTTCTATCACTACACAGATTTTTAATATGAAAATCATCCAGACTATTGTCCAAGACTGTGCATGGAATTAACAGTAACTACCACTAGATGGCACCCTAGAACTGGTAACTTAGGTCAAAAGGTTAGGTAGAACCCCCAGTCTAGCTCTGGAGAGGGCATAAATAAACCTATTTTGCATACTTTCTATAAAAATGGTTTGATGCAGATGTATTAATAGAGCATGCAATTTTATTTTTATTTTTAAATTCCTACTTCCAATGTACGTATTAAAAAAATTACAGGAGATTAAGTTGAGTACTGGCTTTTCCATATTTTGAGAGTTTTCAATTACTAGTTAATCTTTTCTACTCTACTGTACTTGATCTCCCTTGTATTAGACACTGTGCTCTGTAACACCCAGGAACTTGAGACTGAACATTGCACGTGTCTGGCCTCTCCACAGATGCTCACTCTTCAAAAGCCATTCACCATTAAGAACAAGTTAATTAGTTTCCTGAGGACTCTACTAATTAACTCTCCAGTCCTTTTTATCTCTTTCCACTCAATGTCCACAGTCTTTGGTGAGAGAACGTATTTTTTCTTGCTACTTTCTGTTTCCAACTGTTGCAAATTACTTCAGTTATCAATCAAAAAAGATAAAAGTTAGTGCTCCAGATCTGCATGGAAATCTCTAAGTAGCTTAGGAGATTCCAATGATGTGTACATCTCCTCCCTCTTTTAATATTTCCCATTTGTTATAAGCTAATTGATACAGAATTACTAAGAATTTTTTAAACTAATTTAGAAACTTTGTATTTTATTTTGTTCTTCCATCTATTTCAGGTCAGGATCCCTGTAAAGCTAGCGAATGTTGGATAATTCAGTGGGCAGTGGGGTTTTAACTGCCTGGGCTCAAGCCTGGCATTTTCCTTAGAGGTTAAACAAGCTGCATCAACTTGTTAAATTTCTTGAGGCTTCTTATTTATAGGAAGAAAGTAATAATAGTAGTATTTCAAAAGAGTTATGAGAGCTAAATAAAATAACATATAGGTCTTGGACTGTGCCTGGCACACAACAACAGATAATCTCAAAGATAACCTCTGTTATTCTATTATTTTTAATCATGGAGAGGGCAATATGTAGATACAAAACTATTTTCACAGAATGCAAAAATTACACAGATATGTTTTTATATTGTAGAGACTATATCTAAGAAATGTTTATGAACCTAACAAAACCGAGGAAATAAACAATGTGGAAAATTTACCTTTATTCCCATTTTTTGCTTTGGGGATTTGTGTGTGTGTGTGTGTGTGTGTGTGTGTGTGTGTGTGTGTTTCATATTATGTAGAGTTACTTTAAAATTTTTCAAAGAAAAATATTTATATATACATTACCTATTTAATATGCATATAAAGATTATAAAATTTTTCTTCAAAGACTTCTATGCAATTTTTACCAATTTATACAGCTGAACACACTCCTCTCTAGAGAAGTGTTCACTTGTCAGGCTTTGTCGACCAAATCCTGCTGGTCTGTCTTTGGTAAGTCTTCTCATTAACTATTTTTGGATATAGTCCTTTCCTATTTGTTGCTTCAAATTCAGTCTTAGCAGCTTCTGTTAAGCTGAAGAGTTGGTAGGACATAAAGGAAACATGTTACAGGAGGGAGTCAGAGATACAGACTGGATTTTAGAAGCAAAATTCTATGTGAGTTTATAGGGATCCGACTAGAAGTCCACGTTTCTCTCAGGACTGGAAAGGCTCTTTCCCACCATGTGACTTGAACAGATCTAGGAGAGAGCTGGAAAGGGTAAGAGACAGCTGCGCATTACCAAGCGGGACTTCAGTGGAGATACCTTTCAGTTCATCACCCTGCCAAAACTGTCCTGGAATTGACAGTTTAAGTACTTAATATATTTTGCTCTCAGCCCACTAATGACAGTTTTAACTCTGTAGCCCTCCTTGCCTTGTGTATCATTTGTACCTGTTCCCATTCGTTATGGGTCTAAATGGAAATACAACACCTGAAGCTTTCCAATTGAGATGTTGGCAATCAAGTGTACCGCTTCTGGAAACAAGATATGGAATAATTTAGTGAAGTGACTTTTCCGAGTCATCTCAGAGACGGAGCACTAGAATTTCCTGGAGGTTTCTTCATTTCAATTATAACTTTTTCCATTTCTAAAGAAATCCAAAGTTTTCCTCATCCTCCCTCTATTCCCTCCTTTCTTGAAACTTTTGATATGCCTTGAACTGCAAACCGGTTTTGCAACTGATTTTATTTCCAATTGCCAAGCAATATCCTAGTTACATATTTTTAAAAGAATATTGTCTAATACTTCTTATATACACCTTGCCCTGGTTTTAGTTAGAAGATCAAAGTTATAAAAATATTTGCTCTACATGGTTAATTTTAAATAAGAATTTATTGTAAAACTCTCATAGCCTACTAATTTTCAAAATTTAAAGTTTTGTACAAAGAATCATTTGTACAAAAGGAAAAAATAAGTCAATTAATCAAAAAGAGTAGGAGAGAATAAAAATGTGATGCGAATATCTTCCATCCATTTATTTAGGTATTATCTGCCTTTCTGAATACTTGTAAATTAGTTTTGGGGATACTAGTAGTCAACTCATAAAGAAAAAACTTCAACTAGGTGACACCTGGAGTCCATAATATAAAAATACCAGTCTCTGATAATTAAGAGTACCAGCTGGCATTGAGGTATGAAAGAGATCAATCCTATTGGTCTTCAGAAAAAAACATTTTTGTTAAGTGCAAAATACTGAAGAATACATTTACAGTGAAATGTGGCAGGGAGTTTGATAAAGTAGCTTATTATAATAAACAACTTGTACATATGTCATGATTCTCAGGACTGTTCAGATGTCACATAAATATATAATGTGGAATATCTAGGGGAACAAATGGACCCAGGTCTTAGCTACCTCACTTATACTTTCCTTCCCAATAGAAGTTTTAAGGATTTAGGAAGATAGTCAATTACTACGTATTTCTGGAACAGCCTGCTCCTTGGCTTAAATTGAGCTCAAACTATAGTCTGCACATCTTTGTGCCTAAAGGGAATGGAGTTAAAGATAATTGTGAGCTATCCTGAACAGCATATCAATAATCTAGTTCTGATAATAAAAGAAAAATTCACTAATGTTACATCTCAGATGGAAAAGGGAATGGACCATGGAAATAATGGTCAACGTCAATGTTAAGATTGCCAGGACTACGCAAACATCAGAAGCAATTCATTTTGAATTTTATCTCCCCTGGAAATACTTGTTCAGGCTAAGGTTGGTTCAGCTTTGATTCAGTAATCCTACCCAGTTCATCAATTCTCTTTGTTCTTACTGCTTTATAGATTCTGAATATCACTAGAACAGTTACATTTAGACTCAAATCAATCCTAAATATTTTGATTATTTCCTTTCCTATTATAGCATTGAGAAGACATCATTTAAATTAAAATTTATTTGAAAAGGTTTATGAAATAATGTCATAGGCAGTGATTGAGGTCTTATAATTTTATCAATATAACTGTTAACCCTAAGACAGTGGTCATATATTTAATAAGATAAAGGGGAGTGAAGCTTTGTTAGTCTGAAATACTAACTAATGAAAGTAAAAATGATTTATGCTGAAATGTCTGTATATTGCAGTGCTAGTTAAAAAAAAAATGATTTCTAGAGAATGTAAAGTCTTACTGAGACACTGTTATTAGGAATTTCTACCTCCACCTATATGATTTCTCTGAAAGCTCTTAATGTTAGAGTAAAAACAGATTAAAATTATGGTTTAAAAAAATTAATTGATGAAGATTAAGAAGAATCTATCAAATATGTTCAGAGATGGCAAGGATCTGGAGAGAGCAGCACAAATACTGATATTTGGCAGGAGTATAAACTCTCATGGTTGACAGAGGTCATTTGATGCAGTGAGGGGTATATGGACTTCAGTACAGCTTGTACTTTAAGCAATTTGTCCACAGAAGAAGACAAATATAGCCAAGGTGTTTGTGTAAGCTTCTTCATTAGAGTACTTTTTCTAATAAGAATTAGAAGCTAGGCACAGTTATACACACCTGCAGTCCCAGCAACTCAGGAAGATCTCCAGATCAAGACAAGCTAGGGCAACTTTGAGACCCCATCTTAAAATTAAAAAAAAAAAAAAAAAAAAAAAAGGTGATCTGGGGATGTAGCCCAGTGGTAGAGTGAAAGACCCCAGCCCAGCAACCTTAGGCTTAGTTACAAAATTATTAGGGCACGTCACAAACCTGCAGACAATGTGTTTTTCAGATAATCAGTTAAGTGTGACCGATTGAAAAGGGAAAAACAGGATGGTTGGGAAAGAGCAGAAAAACAGATTCCAGGGCATGCCTGAATAAACAGGGGCTAATAAGCAGGAATAGAAAATGACCAAGAATGCTCATATGTAACTGTCATGTGGTATTTTTCCAGGAACATAAAATGAAAAATAACTTTACCCTTTAGGTAACCTATATGCTGGGTTCAAAATAACCAATAAGAAACCTGTTGCTTACTGTGTGCGCGAAACCTGCCCCTTGACCCTATAAAAAACCTGTACCCCAAAGCCCGGTGTGCCAGCTCACCGAAGCTCCGGCTGAGGTTTCGCTGAGCACCCACAGGTGCCTGTGTCTGAATAAACCTCATGCGTTTGCAGCCAGTGCCTCGTGCGTCTTTCCTGGACAGGGAATCGGTGGGTCTTTCAAGAGTATCCCTCACCATTAAAAATAAAAACTTTATTAAAAATTATGTTAAATAATGGGGAATAATTTAAGAACTTTAGTGAATCTACGCCAAAGATTTTTTTCCTGAAAGTTTTTTCCCCACATTTTTATTGGTGCATTATAGCTGCACTTAGTGTGATTTGTTGTTACATATTCATGCATGCACACAATACCATGTATTAGTTCATTAAACCATTGCAAATACTGGATTTTGCAGTAAACATAGGAATGTGTTCACATATTCTTGTTTAAAATATTTTACGAGAAGCATGAGAATCTAATGCTGTGTTAGTATCATGGGTTTCAGATAGGAAGTAAGTTTTAACTCAGGCTAATAATTGCTTTAGGGGCTTGGAAACTTACCTACCCTTTCTGAGCCTTATTCTACCACATACAAGATGGGAAATAATTAAGTGAAATGATGCCAAGTCAACTTCCCAAATATATTAAATAATCAGTAGTGACACTGATGATGGTGTAAATACATACAAACACACACACACACACACACACACACACCTAGGAGTAAGTTCTCCATACTATCCACAGTTATCTTTATGGTGTTATTAATATAACTTATTCGAACTTTTCTCCAGAATGGTAGATTTTAAAAAGAAAGTTAATACAAGTAAAAAGTATGCATTTTTCTAAAGAAAAAAATTTAAAGGAAAGTTTGATTCATAAATACATTTTCTATCTAAAAAACACTATGGTGAGTTACATGGACCAAAACTCTTTGCAGTTCATGTGCTTCCCTGAGAATTTGTCATAAAGCTTATTAGACATTTTTACCCATTTCATTCAAATTTATTCATCAGCATTTTATAATTACCCAAAGAATTAGTGATTCAAAAGGTCCACAGGACTTTCTCACTTTTGAGTTTTAAGATATAAGCCATGAGCAGACACCTAGACTTCTGAATATTCACTTTGGCTCACGTCCCTTTTCAGAAGACATGTATTCACTGAGAAGCTTCTGAATTATAACAAGGAAAAGGATTAACTTTATTTTCAGAACAGTCCCCAGCCTTTTAATTTGTTTTTGTTACTGAGGATTAAATCTAGGGCAAGAAATCCCCAGCCTCCTCACCCCACCCGCCTTTTTTTTTTTTTTTTTTTTTTGAGACAAGGTATAAGTTGCCTACAGCCTCTGTAATTTGTGGAGACTGGACTTCAACTCACAATCCTGCTTCAGCTTCCTGAATTGTTGAGATTGCAGAGGTATGCCACTGTGCCTGGCTCCTGCCCTTTTTGAGACATGACCTCACAAAATTGCTTAGGGCCTTGCTAAATACCTGAGAATGACCTTGAATTTGAAATTCTACTGCCTCAGCCTCCTGGAGTGCCTAGGATTACAGGCATGCACCACTGCTTCCAGCTCCCCATGCCCTTGTGTTTCCTTTTCACATGCAGTCTATCATGCATAGTGCAATTCAAACAGTTGTGTGTACGTGTATATATTCATACTACTCTTCTCTTCCATGAGACTACTGTAATCTGAGGATAAGCATGTGCTGTGTTTAGTTCATCTTTGTTCTATTTTCTTCAAATCTAAGCAAGACTATGCATGTTTTTAATACTTCAACTACATGACATTGCCCTTCTTTTAATCAAAATCATCCAATCTAACCTCTTGTATGTTCTAGAAATTCAAGGTTTTTTGTTGTTTTTGTTGTTGTTTGCTTTCTGAGTTACTTCCTCTCCATTCATTTTTTCTGTTTTCCTTTCTATTTTTTTTTTCTCAGAAAAGCAATTCTTCCTCCATCCTGGGGCTAACTTCTATGCATATTTATTGGATGTCATTCACCATCATTTCTTCTGGGTCTTTATTAACAATTACTTTCTCTTCCTTTTCCCTCATCTCTCCTTGTTAACCTTAAAATATGAGTCCAATATAAAGAAATTAATTCCATGAGAAATGACTATCATTTCCTACATATGCATAAATCTTGCATGAATATTGGGCTTATGATTAAAGTACAATTATTTGGAACAAAATACATTTTATGCTATAATAGAAAATCTTCCAGAAAAAAAATACAATATTCCTGCAAGAATGGAAACAGAATCCTGAGATGATAGCACAAATGATTTGAGAGAACCCTTAAGTATAATAATTAGATGGATTGAAATGAAGTGTTCTGTTTTGGCCAGGATAAGAATTATGCCACTATTATTCCGTGTTGCATTTCATAAAATTGCAGGGAACACTGAATTGGTTCAAACTAAAACATCGCTCCTAAGAGGGATATGGTGAGTTTTCTACCAGTCTTGCTCATGTTGTTTTTATCAACTAATCAATACATAGCCTTGTGTTATACATTTCTGTTTGAGAGTACATTCACACATTGTTGGTGTGACTGCGAATTAGTATACTTTAGAAAGCAGTATAGTGATTCCTCAAGAAAGTACAAATGGAACACCATATGATGCAGCTATCCCACTCCTCCATTTTTTCCTGAAGAATATCAGCCTACTATAGTGATACAGACACATCAAATTATATAGCAGTGCAATTCACAGTGACCATATTATGAAACCAGACAAGGTACTTGTCAACAGAGGAATGGATAAAGAAAATGTGGTATAAGTACACAGTTTTACTTAACCATGAAGTATGAAATTGTGGCATTTGCTGGTAAATGATGGAATTGGAGCATATTAGGTTAAGTAAAATAAGGAAGACCCAGAAAGTCAACAGTTGACTATTTTGCCTCGTATGCAAAAGCTAAACAAAATGAGGAAAACAGTGGAGAAGGGGTCCCTAATAAAAACAGAAGGGAGATCAGTGGAGCACAAGGGTTGAGGAGAAGGAGGGAGGAGGGATGGGAAAGAGGACCCATCCTATGTACATGTTCAAATGTACTCCAACAAATTTCACCTTTTTTTTTTTTTATCTATAAAGCACTGTTTAAAAAAAATAAAATACAAGGAAGACAAGTGGATTAGAGGAAGGAGGATAGGGGGAAGGGAGAAAAGAAAGAACAAGAAAGGACTGAAGTAGGGCAAATTATATTTCACACTTGTATGATCATGCCAAAATGAGACCTAATATCATATACAACTATAATGCACTAATAAAAAACTTTTTAAAAAGACACTTTTAAAGAAAAAATAAATTTTTTTCAAAATGTCTTTATTTCTTTTCTAACCACCAGCATTCAGACCTGCCCACTTGGCACCTGAGAGCTAATCCCCCCCCCACCCACCCACACACACACACTGGCTTCTAATTAGTCTTGCTGACTTCAGTCCCCTCTCCTGAGTGACACTTGTGTCTAAATCTGCATTGTTTCTCAGTTTAGACAAGTCATGAACTCTTTGACAAATGTAAAAATTTTATGTTTTCCTTTAATACTAATTGGGATAGCAAAATTAATGTCTTGAAAAAAGGAAAAAAGGTAACTTTTAAAAATATATCATCAACACTGGATTTACAGCCAATAGCACTAACTCTGGCCTGAATGGAGCTTATCTAACACATATTTTATGCATTAGATCCATCACAACTTGGTAACACTAGACAGCAACCCCTTCAGCACTGTACTTAGGAACTATTTTAAATAGTAAACATAGCATTAAAAAAAACAAACATGAGAAAAGTTGGTACAAATAGACCATGGAAAGGATATTGTTACACAGTGTTAAGGCTGAGCAAGAAGGCAGAGTACCACCCTGCTCTACAACATCTGACAACCTGCATTGTCCCTTCAAATATTTCACTGCTCTGTTTATGTCCACGAATGATTGCTGAAGTACACTCAGCATTGACTTGGGGAGCATAAATCCATTTTAGCAAGGAGGTAAATTCACATATGTGGAATGAAAGTCAATTGTATTTGTACACATATATCATATCTACACACACATGCACACTGTTGACCCACTCATCTATAAGAACTCTTCAGTACTGAGATGGTCTAACATCCTGTTATGCTCAATGTCATCTTCTAGTAGTTGGTTAATACCTCAGACCATATTTAAAGGTGTAGTGTGAATATAGGCTTTGTTTTAAAACTGCAAGCCTCATGGCAATTACTCTCACATAAGGTCAGTGTTGGTAAATGCAATTTTTTATTTCTTAAGGAGTTAAAAATAGTACCTTATGTAAATTTTATTTTCTTTATTTTATCTCAAAGTAAAATGGGCTTTTTCCCAATCCAAAGTAATCTGGGAACATTTAAGCAATATTATTGTAGTTTAAGATTCCGACACTCTGGAGTTGAAAATTTTACTTTTAAATATATACAAAACTGTGGTTAATAGCAAGCAAATTCACAATTTTTTATTTATAATAAAGGGCCTGATCAGTGACAAGAGTGAATGTGGTTGGGCTTAATGTCTGACTCTGCCACTTAGCAGTTTTGTAGATTTTTCTTCTCCAAGGTACTTAAACTTGTATAACTTATTTTCTAGTTAAAATAGGAGTGATAATTTATTTATATTGTATACAATGAATATATGTAAAATTCTTGGCAAAGTTCCTAGGACATAACTGCAACCCAATGAACACATTAGAGATGGTCCCTGACTTACTATTTTAAGTTCATATTTAGGGTGCTACAAAAGCAATACTTCCGTATTTTAATTAATTTTAATTAAAATTTTCAATTTTAATCTTGCCTTGAGCAAATGGAAATGTGCAGTAGGATACTCTTGATGCTGCACAATAGCCACCTGGGCAATCATAAGGACAACAGCCCACATGCTACAGGGTGTATTACTGTGTAGAAAACTTATGATGTTCAGCAGATTAGGTGTATTAAATGCATTTCTGACTTACATTATTTTAAACTTAGAGTTTTCAAGATATAACTTCACTGTAAATTGAGGAGCATCTTTATTATCGTGATTATTTATCAAGGTTAATATTGAGGAGATACAATGCTATCTGCAGGTTTAATTTTTTAATGTGAAACAGATAGTTTTAAACAAAGAAAAAAATATCTAAATTGATGATATCTGCTTCGGTGAACATGAATAAACTTCAGCTTGTTTAGATTTTAGCTATTTTTGCTCTTAATTTCACAGTACTTCACTCCTTACACTATCTCAACATATTTTAAAATTTCCATATGCCCTTAGAATTACTTATTTCCTTTACTTATGGCCCCAAACTTGAAAATTTTATTCAATTCCTTTTTAATGATCGCTGAAGTACACTCAGCAAAAATTTTTTTTAGTTGTCAATGGACCTTTATTTTATTTATTTATATGTGGTGCTGAGCATTGAACCTAGTGCCTTACACATGCTAAGCAAGCACTCTACCACTGAGCCACAACCCCAGCCCTCAATTCCTTCTTACTATTTTCAATATTTTATCCCCTTGAACCCAAGAATACCTCTCCATTAAATAGGTGATTGGTAGTCCTGTCCCAAATTCCACTCTTCCCCGATTTCCCTTCAGGTACAAAAAAGTCCCTACCCAAGAAAGAATAGAGAAATTCACATACTATTTTCAGACAAGGTTTTCGGAGGGCTTCCTTACCAATGATTTTAGTTTCCTATATATCAGAAGGCTGAGCTGTCTGTCCTGCATGTGCTGCAGGACAATCACTCAAATGAAGCACACTTAAGAGCCTCCGTTCTCTACAAACCCATTGATCCATGTGACTCCCATATCAGCACAAATGAGAAGTTCCTGCCTGGCTGCAGCAGATGGAAATGGAAATTATATACTCTGCTAACGCTGACTATATTACAACTAAATGGTTTGCATTTTGAAAGTTGGGGACTTCTCGTAAACACTAAACTGAAAGAGGACTGGGATATTGGAGGTCCAGGTGCTTTCCTGACCTGGTGTTAATTATTTAACCTGGCTGAGACTCATTCTTCATTACTGCAGCATTTGCAAGTTATCAGCACCTGTCTGAACTATTATTAGGATTTCTGCCAGGATTGAATGACATAATGGACATAGAAGCACTTCACAAATTAGAGTATTCCATAAATGCAATATTCATCTGCTGCATTTATAACATCTATAATTTTTCTGTCCCCATATTCTAGACCTCTATATTTTTTTCCATATCACAATGAGTAGAATTTAATATAAACAGTGATATTAGCAATCATCAGAAGGATTCTTAAATATGTTTTAAGTTTTACACTTTTAAATTGATGACAAAAAAATCTATTTTTAGCTTTTGTTTGCTTCTTCCAAAACAGCCTTATGAATACTGGCTCTTTGAAGGAACACTGTGCAACCATGTTGAAAGATATTAGAAAACAAAACAGTTTGTTTACCTCAGCTTTTTGTGGTCTGCATAATTTGCACACTGCTTTTCAATGAGCTGGTTTGTCTTCTTGTCTACCCAGGCTGTGCTATAGCCATTTCCAGTTCAAAATTACTGCAAAAAAGTAATTGATCCTCCACTTCAATATCCCTGCTGTTTCATGAGCTCTGGTACAATTCAGGGGAATCTATTTCTCACTGATGTTGAAAAACACAATAAGGTCACAGCAGGGAGGCTTTAGCTTCATTAAAGAACATTATTATAAAAATAAAATGATCGAGGGCAAATTGTTTTTGTCCTTGTGGTACTGCTACTGCAGATCCACATTAATCTGAGCATTTAAAGCAACAATAAATTTGTTATCTCCTCTTTATCATTCACTTCACCATGGTAGCCCCTAGTGGCAGGAGATGTCAATCCTTCATGGTGTAGGGGATTTCATCCTCTGTTGAATAAAAAAAGGAGTTAAGCCTCTTTGGGAAGAGAGGGCTACAGCTTGTCAATATCTAAATTTATTTCTGCTTTTAAAATATGGGGAGAACGCTGGTGTCCAGCAAATATAGATGCCAGCATTATTTAAAAAGTGATTGAGCAGAGAAATGCGTTGGAATTTTGACCCACTCAGGCTTCCATCTATCACAGGAGCCTATAATAAGGGGATGTGGAAGAAGGATTTAAGATAGAGAATCAGTGATTGCTCTATTAATCTAGTTTAACTGATACTAAAATCTGACAGAGCGAATTACAAGTTGCAGGCAGTAAGGCTTATCAATTCATTACCACTTTCAAGGCTCTCCCTTGCTTTCTTTTTGCCTTCAGCTTCTGGCAAAGGACAGCCTTTTACAGTTCAATTTCTCAGTTTATTTTTGACTGCTTTTAATTAAATTTGATGGCCTGCTTCTGCACCACTGAAGTTATTGGAGTTGCAAAGCACTTTGCTGTTATAATGATAGCTCCCTTGATGTCTGTTCATTATTAACTGCTTTTCAAAAGTGCTGCTCTCAACTCTCATTTTATAAATATTTAAATAACTGAATTTCTATAACATAAATATCTGTGCATAGAAGATAGGGATCCTATTGCCTGTTTAATAGGGTATACGTGGTAAAATAAAAATTCTTTATAATGTTATATATGGAAATATTGAGAATATGTCCTTAAATCATCTCAAGTATAAGTTCTCATAATAGTATCAATATCTCAAAATAACAATGATCTATGATTTAAGAGTTTGTGAGACTCACACATATAATTAGTTCTAGTAAAATATCTCAGAAAATAGAACAAGGTTTTTAATATAAAATATCCTTAAGTTAATGTTTTAAACAGTTATTTTTTCTTGCTTTTAGGATGTTATAAATGTGTTAAAAGACAACTTACAAATTATACAAAAATTTCACAGGTTAGGGGAAAAACTGGCAGAGATATTGGGAGTAAAATTAAAATACTTGATATTAGGGGGGCGGAAAGACTAATATATTGACCACTGGGCTTAATGTTCTCTCCTTCCCCATGTCTCAGGGAGCTGGTGAAATAGTTTTTTGAGAAAACAACTCACAGCTGTGCAAAACCATCAAGTGGAGGTGCTAGAAGAATAGAAATGACAAGAGCAGAGGTGATAGGAACTGGCATCCAGATGCCGTTCTAGCTCACTGAACATCCACAGTGCTCCCCACCCCTAGAGTATTACAGATGGGGAAATGGAGGTACAGAGGCAATGCACAATTTGCTGATCATCACACTTTTGGTAAGTGGCAAGATCAGGATTCAAACCTCAGCATTCTGGTGTCAGAGTCATAGTCCTGATCACCAATTTCAATAAATTATGGAGAGCAGGGAGCAGATATGAAATGAGTGATGTCAAGGAGCTGAGAAATTACTGCCTGTGTCTGTACAATATGGTACACCCCTAAAGTTAGCAAATGATCTACAGAAGGCATAAGAAGCTCACCATGTGGAACAACTTAGCATTTTGGAAGGTAGGGATAAAATCAGTTCTGCAAAGGGAAAAATCCACATAGCTCTAAAATGGTGGCTCTTTTCCTCCAGGACTAGTAAACACCTACTGTCCATCACTTCCCCTCTCCTAAACCCTTTCAAGCCCAAGTGGTTTATTTTGTGGAGAAATTCATATAATACATTTTATAACTTGGGCAAAGCTATTATCAAAAATTAACACATGTAATAAAGGGGACTCCAACCTCCAACCTCTGCTTGGTTTTCAGAACACCAATAGTCAATTATATTATCTTAGCTATTATGATTTAGATGTCATGTTCCCCAAAAGCTCACTTGTAAAATTTTTGCAAGGAGGTTTGAAGGATATATGATTGGGCCACAACCATAATTCTATCAGCGAACAGATTCCCCTGATGGGATTAACTGAGTGGTGACTGGAGGCAGGTGGGGAGTAATTGGAGGAAGTTGTTATTGGGGGTGTGGATATGGGGTATATATTTTGTATCTGGCTTTTTGATCGTCATGTGAGCTGTTTCCCTCTGCTACTCTCTTCCGCTATGTCTTTCTGCCTCACCTCAAGCCCTGAGGAATGAAGCCTGCTATCTCTGGATTGAGACCTCTGAAACTGTGAGTCCTCAAATCAACTTTTCCTCCTCTGCAATTGTTCTTGTTGGGTCCTTTTTAGTCACTGCAGTGAAAAAGCTGACTAAAACCTTAGCTGTTACCCTAACCCACTCTAAAGTGTAAGTAGAGAAACAAAGATCATCTGTCACTTCAGAAAAATTCAAAATAAGCAACAGACCTATAGTAACAACTACAAAAGAACCAAGATGAAATGGGGACAATGTATGGAGGAACAAATTTAATCAATATTTGATAGATGGGTGCCATGGTGCACATCTGTAATCCCACCAACTTGAGAGGCTGAGGCAGGAAGATCATGAGTTTAAAGCCCATCTCAGCAATGGCAAGGCACTAATCAACTCAGTGAGATCATGTCTCTAAATAAAATATAAAAAAGGGTAGGGATGTGGCTCAGTGTTCAAGTGGCCCTGAGTTCAATCCCTGGTACCCCCCAAAAAATGTTTTATAATAAATAGCAGAAAAAGTTATTGAAAATTGAAAGTATAATCAAATATAAAAACTAATAGAGATAAATGAAAATATACTTTGAAAAAAAGAGGGACTATATTCTTAAACAGCAATGGAAGTATAGACAGACGGGACTGAAGAGATATGACAACTAATTACAATACACAATTCTAGACTAGATACCATCCTAAAGGAAAAACATACTACAAAATTTGACTCAATTGATAGAATCAGAATACCAATACGAAAATATTGAAGTACTTTATCAATGATAGCTTCTAAATCTAACACATCCTGTAGTTATGTAAGACAATCTACTTATTCTTAGGAAACGCACTGAAGCATTTATAAGTGAAGGACCATGAACATGTAACTTAAGATCATACGGCCATTGGAAAATAAATGTACATTGATGAAAGACTGATGGAACGGGCTTGTAAAATGAAAATTAAATGTTAGGCGATTTGAGTAAAAGATAGTTTGTTGTTCATTGTATTTTTCAAATTTTTCAGTTAAGGTTTCCTTTTTTTTTTTTTCTCCAAATGAAAACTTTTAAATATCATTCAAAAGACAGAAGGTCAAGAAAATCTTACAAAGAGTAAAACAAAGACAATGAGCATTGTGGCTTAGATATGAGGTGTCCCCCAAAAGCTCATGTGTGAAACAATACAAGAAAGTTCAGAAAAGAAATGATCGGATCATGAGAGCCTTAATTCAATCAGTGAATTAATCTCCTGACAGGAAGAATTGAGTGGTAACTGAAGGTTGGTAGGGTGTGGCTACAGGAGATGGGTAATTGGGTGCTTGCCTTTGTGGTATATATTTTGTATCTGGAGTAGAGTCTCTCTGCTTGATCATCATGTAAGCTGCTTCCCTCCACCACAGTCTTCTGACTGTGATGCTCCGCCTCACCTGGAATCCCATAGAATGGAGCCAGCTGTCTATGGACCGACACCTCTTAAACTGTGTGCCCCTAAATAAACATTTCCTCCTCTAAAATTGTTCTTGTCAGATTTTTTTAGTCACATCAGTGAAAAAGCTGACTAAAACAATGATGGAAAGCAGCAAAAGATAGAGAAGAGAAACCCAAAAGTTTCAGCAGCTGATTAATAAAAGACCTATGATAGCTAGTGACAATTGAATTTGTTAGAAATTTTCTTAGTGCATACACACAAAAAATTAGTCTCCAAAATAAAATCATTCCTATGCCAAGGTACATCATCTGAATTTCAGAAATACTATAGGATTCCTATGAGGAGGAGACAAAAAAAAAATTAAAAGTACCATAGTGAAACAATCACAGTGAATGAAAAGGAAATCAGGCCAGCATTGCAGTGGGACTTTCATAACAGAGTGACATTGCAACCGATATCCTCCAAAAAGCACCAATTAAATAGAAGAGAAATAAGCCTTTGAACTATGGACTCCAAATGCTTTCTCATGTACCATCTCTGTCTTGTGAAGTGTGGGGGAATTATACATCTGCAAAAGTAAGAGACTAAATCATAATCTAGGAAGAAGTGCAATCCAGGAGTGAGGAACCCAACAGAGAAGAGCAGAGATAGGGAGGGTGAGAGGAAACAGCTAGATGAAATCAGAAAAATGGAGGGCTAAAGGAATGATGTTGCAGCATTAATACAAATGGAATTCATATTTTTATTGATAATTCAAAGAAATAATTGGTAGTATTGTAACCTTTAGGAAAAACTAAGATCTTACACTAAAAGATGTAGACTTGGAGAACAATATTTACATAGTCATGATAATGTGTACCCTGAATATTAATTTTACCCAAATTGACTCATCACATGAATATAGTAAAAAGGTCCAATAATACATGATCTTGACCTAAAACCAATATACATAGCATAATATGAATAGGTAATATTTAAAATCAATAAGTCAAGATAATCAATAGAAGGATGCTATATTGAGAATGACTAAACTAATTAATAAAACTATCCATAACTTGAAGATTATTCTCTTTATTGAGAAAGACTATATCAGGGAGTTTGGGAAAAATCTGCTATGATTCTGTTGCTATAATTATAAATCTCTTAATAGTATTTAAGTACTAGACCACGAAATCCTGTGTTATTTATAAAAATAAAAGCAATTTAAAAGAATAACTTGTACACCTGTAGAAATATGTAAGTCATTTTAACAATAGAATACACTGGTGATTATACAGAGGATTCCTTGCCTATGAGTTATTTGTGCAAAAACATTTAAAAAGAAATAGTACAGGGCAACGTGGCATACTTTCAAGAGCAAAAGATGTCCTACCACAAGGTTCTAAAAGAGCCCAGAAAATGATCTTTTTACCCTTTATATCTTTAAAAGCGAATGCTTTAAAAAATTGGATCTACTCTTGGTCAGAAATTTGAAAGCTAAACTTTTACAGGCCTCAGTGCAGAAGTGAGCATATACCAGATTATCTTTTTAAGTTTTATAAAGCATTATTACTTTCAGTGTTAAAAGTATATTTGAAATAAAGCATATTCTGTTCTTGCTTTCTGCTGTTCCTCAGAGTAGATGTTATTTCTGTCATTGCTTAAGAATGGAATTTGCTAACTTTCACAGGTTCATTTTTTTTTAATTTCAAAACAGCTAGTATTAAAAATTTAGTAGTTATACTTGACTTTAGGAAATGATGTAATACTTTAGAGTTTAGGAAGTGGTGTATGTAAGTTGTGTATATGACAGATATTGTTATCTAATACTGCAAAAATTAGCTCACATACAATTTAATAACAAATTTTATTATTAATGATCACTTATTCTATCACAGAAAGGCAGTAACTGCCAAGCATTTGATAAAAAGTGTGAGAAAATTCTTCTCATCACAGGGTAAAATAACAATGTCCTGAAATTTTGGGATCTTTACTCCTTTATTAATTTGAAGGTGTTTCTGTAACAGAAGAATTCTCCAGGAAGACTAATCTTCTTTGGATAACCACACATTACTTGTTTCATTCCATATTAATTTTCAATCTTTTCATTCTCTATCACCAGAGAAATATGGCATGTAATGGATGCCTATGAGTTTTTTTCCCTCCAAGATCCAGCAAATTACAATACAGATTGCTTTTTAAACTCTTCTACTTTAAAATTCTGTCTTTTCTTTGATATTATTCCTCTCACATTCATTTTTTACCCTTCTGATTTCCAGTACCCAATCTTACTCTAACAGGTTTTTCCTTGCTTTTCGTCTTTCATAATGCCAAATGACTGCTTGTGGGAATAAGTCTTGAGATTCTGCTACCAACTTCAACTTGGAAGCTCAGTCTCATACTTCAAAATTCTCATAGTTTCCTAATATTCTGTAATCATATCAAGTCCTTAAAACTCAGTATGAAAAGAAATATTAATATTTTTGAGAATGATAACTATATGACAGTATTTATAGCTCAGAAGAATTAACCCAGTGACTATGAGGTAAGGCAGAGAGTGGATGGGAAGACAGAAATGGGATCAGTAAGAAAATTTCTGAGTTGTCCAAGACAAAAATAATTGAGTTTTTAAAGGGGTAAAGGCAGGTAAAGTGAAAAAAAAATAGCAAAGAAGTTATGAGAGGAGACTAAGGACGTGGGAAAGTGTTTCCTGTGATACATGCTGAATGAATAGAGCAGAGGAAAAGAAAAAAAAAAAACACACCATGATTTAAATTTTGATAACCATGAAGATAATTATATCATGTATAGAAATGAGAAATGGCATAAATAATTAAAGCTTCCAACATAATTTTCTCTACTAAAGTGTTAAAATAGGTTGCCAATATTTCTAACTAGTGTTAACAAAATTTCCAGATAAATGTTAAAAGTCAATTGACTCATGAGCTTTAAGAGACCAAAGCTATGGCCTTGGATTAGAAAGGACAAAGGTTCCTGAATATTTATCTATGTTACATAAAATTTACATTTTAATCTAAACCTTTTCAGCATTATGTCATCATAAATTTGAATTATTTGTTTACTATAAATTGTACAAAGGTTTACTGTAAAATAACAAGATTAGTTTTAATAGGTGCAAAGACTGTTGATTTATTACCTGGGGACTGTTTGTGGTTGAAAATTAAGAATATTTAAGTATTATAGGAAAAAAGTATTTGTTCACTTGAGTTTTGTGTTTTATATGCCTTAGGAAATTAATTTTGCTTTTTAATTTTGTGATATAAAAGCCCTGCTTGTGACTCACAGATGTGATAATACTTATCACATACTCAATCAGCAAACATGAAGTATTCCCATAATTAAAATTTATATATATATATATATGTATGTGTATATATGTGTGTGTGTATATATGTATGTACACACACACACATATATAGATATAGATATGTAGGCATATAAAATGTATATATATGTATGTGTGTGTGTGTAGAGAGAGAGAGAGGGAGAGAGAGAGAAGAGAGAGAGGCAGCTATCTTTTTCTACATGTCCTGTACATTCTAACTTATTGTTTACACATTATTTCCTCCATCTACAATGCCATTCTGAGCTCACTCATCTCTATTTGAGTTGTATCATTCAATTTCAAGAAGCCTTCTTGGTCGTTTTAGCACAAGTCAGAGGTGGGTTGTTTTCTGAAAAACTTTCACATCATCTGTCCTTTAGCACCTAAAACTATGAGTTATTTCAATATAATATTTAGTAGTGTTGGTATAGTGTATCTGCTATGTCAAATAATAAAGACAGAACTCCTTTTATATTTCTCATAGATTTAATGTAATGCATAGAGCAAATGCCGTTTTGATTTATTGCATTTTAGTTTTCAGGTGGTATCATTTTGAGATTCAAATTTATCCTCTTGGCTCCATCCTACTTTTCCTGTCATTTACATTTTATCAAGCTACGTGAATGAAGGACACAGGAAAAAATCCAGGTGAGCTTTGGTTAATAATCTAATCCACCTCAATTTTACTATGTGAAATCTAAGAGTTTTGAATGTGAAAAATATAAAACTTATTTTGATGTATTCTAGGGATATATTTTTGAATGGCAAATGAAAACTTATTTGTGTGAAAAAGTCATCTTCTGATAATTTCCCATATTTTATTGTACTTTACAAAATATCCTCATTGTAGTATGTTAGCAAATATTTCAACTGTTAAAGTCTAACACTATCATTGGCAATATTAAATAACTTTCAGTGCTGCATGATGTTAGCTACAGCTTAAATTTCATATCATGGATGTCATTAATATTTTATGGTTGGAATTAATTTCCAAATCAATGAATCAATGCTATCTTAATATTCTGTAACTTTAATTTTCATACCACATTTATTTTGTGAGTAGATTTTATAAAAGTTGCTTTATGTTGCCAAACTCATTTTTTTTGTTTTTGTTTTTTTTTTTCGTCGTCCAGAGTTGAATTTCCTTTGTTATCTCCCCACAGAGAGTTCCTCATAAACTATTGAGCCATGCCGATTTGATGGGCAGGCCACATGCATTAAAGTGAAAAGGTGGGAACCCTCTCTTCAAATACCTCTTTGAAGATCTTTTACACAAAGCAAAGAGGTATTTCACTACAGGAATAAAAATAACAAAGATACACAATGCTACAGAGTGGAAAAAAAATGAAGAACCTGTATAACTCTCTGGCTGCAAACACTGTTAGAATTAAGATAAACTTATTTTTTATTTGTAAATTTGCCTAGCAATAGCTGACCTTGTATCAGGTACAGGAAAATGAAGGACAAAGTTAATTTAGCATTTAATATCAACAGAAATGATCTTTCTCTCACCTTCTAAAACACATTCTATAAACACATACATATACACACTCTGTATTTTGAAGGCCAATTTCTTTTTGTTGTTGCTGTTGTTTTAAATTTTATTTTGATACAGGACTAGTTTGTTGCCCAGCCAGTCCTCAAACTATAATCCTCCTGCCTTGGTCTCCCTGGTAGCTGGAATTACAAGCATGTACCACTACATCCACTAGGGCACCAATTTGTTTCTTGAGGTCATTTGCATTTGTTGAAGTTGAATCTTTGGTAAGTTGTATTCATTTTGGTTGATACTATAAATCTGTTCACATGCATCGTGTTTAGAAACTTACAAAATGTTCTTACAAGCATTAGTTGGCTATCGAATGGAGACAATGTGGAACAAATGAATAGGTTAAGTCTCAGACGGCTGAAATGACTTATATGCCCTGAACTGCAAAACTCCTACATAGCAGAGCAGATATTTATGCCAAGGTCAACAAAAGTCCTATCTGTACCCCACACCTATTTTGGTACATTTCCAACTCTAAACAAGCATTGTATTAATTTGTCCTGCCATTATTCTAGTTTTTACTTAGGGTTCTAATATTTTATATTTATAATGTATGTTGGGTAAGAAGTGTGGAAAACAGTGAAGAATTATTATCAAGAGTAAATTCACTAATGATAATAGTGATAATAATTTATCCCCTTTTAAGGGGATACATTTACTAATGTGCTTACATTCACAAACTTGACCATTCTATCCAGTAAGGATAATAAGGGCCTACCAGTCAATCTGGGTAGTCTTGTATTTATACCCTTCCCTATCAAGCAGCATTTTGCTTTCTCAGACTTGATTTCAGAGATGGCAGGAAGAGAAGATGCCACTCAAGGAAACTGTAAGAGACAGAACCCAAAGGAGGATGAATTTTGTTTTCTAGGAAGTTTGAATTGAAAAAGTTGTGTAAAGTGTGTGATGAACATAATCTATTTATACCTCTGCCTGGTGTTAAAAAAGGAAAGGATATGAGTGGTTTTGAAATTTCAGCTATGCTATGCTTTTGTGCAGAATATTTCTGATTTTGGATGCTTGAATCATGATTTTATAAGGCCACAGGGTACACTTGCACCCTGTGGGAGGTGATAGGCAGTACTCATACTCAAGGATCTTATCGCCTAGGGTGGGAGTCAGGACTGTGGGAGTCAGTCCTCAAAACAGCCTGAGAAGTATGGTGAGATAAACATACCCACCTTATGTCTAGAAACCCCAGGTAAATCTTCCTAAAGAAGGTTCATGACTGAGTTATCAATGGAGAAGAAAAATGAGTAAGCTCTAGAAACAAAGTTTAAGCTATCTGTGGTTCATTTTCAATATTGATTTAGTATACAATTAGAATTTGGGTTTAGTTAGAGTTATAGATTTGGGAATAATGAGTCCATGGGAGTAAAGGCAGAATATGTAGTGCAATATACAGAATATTCCGTGCATAATTCTGGCACTTAAATGTAAGTGCAAATGTACATCCATGTATAATATGCAATAAGAGGAAAAAAAAAGGGCAAGATTGACTTGGAAACCACAGAACTGGGGAAGATAGGAACAGAGTAGTCTGAAAAAGAGATCACTGTGAATAGTCTTTATAATGTTTGAATTTACAAATATATGTACAACTTATTCATGTGCCACTGAAATCAAAGAATTTCAGGAAAACATGGCAGTGAAACAAATTGCAAATATTTGATAAATACAATTTTGTTCTGATTATTTATACAATGACGTAATTGTTAAAATACACTAAAAATTATAAAGTTTAAAGTATGATAAAAGATAATTTCACCTATTAAATTGATTCTTCTAAGCTTCAAACATTAATATTCAAGTTTCTGCAACATTATCACCTATGCTCTAATTCTTTCAAAAAATGGAAAATATAAGTGAGTATAATATATATATTTGTTCATTACAACAGGTCAAATTTTAAATACTATTGAAAGCTCATTTATACAGAGACCATACTGTGCCCTGATCTGAATTACTCCATGATGTAAAGAACAGCAGTTCTCATATCGAGCATATTCAAGTTACTCCATTTTACCAAGTAGTAGTTTTCTATGAGTGGCTCCATTTTAAATGTGAGTGCTGGGGTAGAATGACACTACACCTTGTTTATACAAGTAAATAAACACCATCTGCCTAGCACAAACATAAGGCAAGAAGTAATAAATCATGCTAATGAAAATGAAACCTGTTGAGTTTATATTAATCAGAAGCACATGGGTGCACGGGCATATCAAAGTCATATAGGAAAACGTAGACCCATGAACTTATGGAACACACAAGATCATTTAATGAAGAAACCCTCTCACTCAAGGCCCATAAATGGAGAAACAGCCCGGGACTGAACATAGAGGAACATCGACCCTGCCACCTGGTCCAGAAACATCTCCACAGGTTTGAACTTCCAAATCTCTGTCAGTGGGCTTCCCCGGAGCATGGTTTCTCTTGCCCATGATGACCACACAATGGCCCATTCCAGACTATCTCAAGCCAATACAAAGTTAACATTGAAACTGTTGTCCATCTGGGCCCTGGCCTAGAATAAGTTTCTGCACTTTGACATCTGTGACCGGCCTTCAGCACTCCTGAGGCCATCTTGACCTTTTCTTAGCCTTTCTGTAACGTCATAGTACGTAATATGATGTATGACTGAAATGCAATAAATATTAGAAATTAAGTTTGGAATGAAACCTGGGATTGCTTGGTTTATGACTGTCAGATGACCCAAAAGCATTCAGTGAACTGCCACTGCTCAAAGTGGTGTAGCCTGTGAATTTACTGTTATTGAATAAATTCTGACATTGTGGAAAGACAAACATGTTTGGCCTATGTTAATGACATAGCTCATTCAAAAACAAGTTCCTACTCAAATTTTATATGTTCTTTGTCAACTTTTTGCATTTACTAAATAGAAATCATTCTCTTCAATCTCCCAAACTCTTATATAAACAAGTTTATTTTTTCTTATTTATGTAAGAAATAAAGATGTTATTTTCTAATAAGATTTTATTACAATTGTTTTACAATCTTTTTTTTTGTATCCATGGAAAATGATGTTTTCATGACCCTATTTTTTCCTCATGAATTTTAGATTTGATTTTCAAAATTACCAGTTTTTATTGTAGAAAACTGTGAAAACAAAGTTAAAACTTAAAAAAACCCCAAAGTTAAAAATACAGTAAATTATTTTATTATTTATTCATTTGCTTCCATATTTTTCCATATACATGCACATATAACATCCTATGAAGACATTTTAATCTTATTAAAATAACTGCTCCTTTTCTAAGTGTTATTCTAAAACATGTTTTAATGATTCTATACAATTTTATTAAAGAAAAACCTCTGTGAATTCTATTTTATTAAAATTGAGTAGATCATAATTTCCCTGCCATTAAAGCATATTATAAGAAGCATCCTTTCTTTATAAATAGGTCTTCTTAGACATTCCTAATTATTGTCTTCCATCAAATCACTACATACAGAAGATGTCTAGGTCAAAAGGAGAATGGCTGAGGTGTTTAATAAATAGAACAAGGGCATATTGCACAATCCTTGCATTTTTTTAAAAAAATATTACCTGCCCTCTTATCCTTGGTTCATCTTCTTTGTTAGTCTTCACCACTGTGGAAGGCAGAGAGTCTATGTGCATTGCACATAAGATGTATGTTTTTTAGGGTCAGTATGTAGGCTTTGCAAAGTGTAAAAAATGCTTTTTAATTAAATTGTTTAATACATATCTTCTATTCCCTAAATGAATAGCCCATGATTCTATTTAACTGACAAAAGTTTCATATTCCTGTCTCTACATAACCTCACTTTCTAGCTATGGATTCATAAAGGAACAGACTCAGGGAGGATCATAATTGAATCTGTGTCAAGAGTTCTGACCTTTTGTAATTTTAAAACCAGAAATCAAGAGTCTTTTGAGTTATTGGGCTATTTGTCTGCTTTAATTGTCTCATTCTGGAAGTGAGAAAATGTGGAGGACCTCAGAGGTAACTCAGTCCTTAGGCGCTTGCCATTAAGAAGGCTGCTGGTAGTGCGCTAGTTGAATTACTTGAGTTTACTACTGGGAATCCCTACTGGAAGTAACGTCCCCTCTTTATTCTGGAATATTGTATGATGCTTCAGCACTTATTTGTAGTCAGGCATCCTGATACTAGTTCAAAAGGAAGTCAATTCATAGCTACCTGTTCTGTTAAAGTTAGGAGGGAGAAAAACATTAAGACATTATAATTTTTAAAGGACTTTTTTGTGGTACTGGAGATAAAACCCAGGGACACTCACATGTTAGGCAAATGTTCTACTACTGAGCCACACCTCTAGCCCTTTTTAATTTTATTACAGACAGGTTAAAAATTTGCCCAGGCTGGTCTTGAACTTCTGATCCTCCTACAAGAGTCTCCTGAGTAGCTGGGATTACAAATGTGCACCACCTTGTTCAGATTAAAGAATAACTTTTTTTTCCTTTTTCTTTCTTTTTTTCTTTTTTTTTTTTTTTTTAAAGAAAGAAGTATTCCAGTGCTTTTCAAAGGCAAAAGGACTGCTGGGGTTACAGTATGAATTCTCTGGATAAGAGTTGGAGAGAAGCACAGTTGTGCCATGGAAACCAGCCAACCTGGTTATACAGAACTCACCTGGAGCCGAAGTCCATCACTTCCCTCAGTACTGGTGCCAACATGCTGTCAGTCACATATGCTTTACTGGAATATCACTGGCCAGGAACTGCTCGCTTTTTATTCCTACCTGGAACAAAATATGCTGTCATTTTTTTCCATGTCTTTTCAAGCATGAGATATCCATTATGTCACATGCAAACTCATTGATCAGAATGTTCAACCCAACAGGGAAGCAACAAGCTCTTTATTATTTACCTCTTGATTAATACAGCACCTGCATAAATCAACAGGACCATCTATATTTTATCTCCTATAAAAATGGTCTTTATTTCAAAATGGTTATTATTTCAATGCAATTATTCCTATCCATTTGGATTGAGTAATTGGTGTGTTAATTTAGGAAGTCATTTTCTATATACTGTCCTTGAACACCATAAATCAAAACATTTTTAAAACCAGGAAGCTACTGATGGATTTTTTTTTTAACTCCAGGGAAGGGAGTTTTGGTTGGTAATAGAATAGTAATACAATTCCATTAGTTTTAGTTTTGCAACTATTTTGTATTCTTCAACTTGAGGGATATTGATGAACACTGGTATTTCTTCAAATATACCAGAGTATTGCCATGAAACTTGTGAAGATAGACAGCTTGTGCCCATGAAGAACTCATAGGCTTGGCCACAACCTCAGAGATGCTGTCTGTGCAAATGGGAAGTTCCAATCAGGGTCTTTTACTTCCCCCATTAAAGACACTTGACCTTCATTGCACCCAGATTGATCTTCAGTCTTGTATACAGTTGGGTGACTTAAGGAACTCTGAATCAATGTGCAAGAGATGCAATGATGTACCCAACTACCCAGGATGTTCTTTATCTTTGTTTTGTCCCCCTTTCCAGGATTTGGAATTGGACTCAGTTGAATCTCATGGGGAGGATCTTTCCATTTGCTTGTTTTCTTGACATTCATTGCATACCTGAATCTGCAAGAACAAGATTGACCAGGTCAATATACCTTACTGTTTGATCCACCTGCCAGGGTATCCTTTTACAGAACTCTTGTTATCCTACTTGGCACTAATTGTTGGATGGATCACAACCTGATTCTAGTACTGCCCTCTGTGGCTGAATAATGTGGCTTCATGTATTTCAACATGTGTAGTGAAAACTATTATCCCCCAAACTCGGTTTTCTGGTTATCAAAGTAGGAAGCACATATTTTGTTCCATCTTGTTACTTAGTTATTTTTCTATGCAGTATGAAGTGAAGGGTTCAAGAAAGGCCCACTTGAATAGTTTTATAAAACTCAGATTTTAAGAGTGAATGTTGCTCTTTTAAAATTCAGATTTTTCTCATATTCTGGGATCCATGTCTTTCATGTCTTCCACTACCACTGTAGACTTTCATTGGTTTTTATTTGATAGCATTAATAACTTCTTAAATGTTGGTAGCACTTATAAATTAGGGTAATTTGAGGAAAGTTTGATAAAAGGTCTATTTATAAAAGCATGGGCTATATGCAGAAGAAATCATAAAAGGAGTGGTGGAGTTGTTGCTACCTCTGGCCTGCAAGGATGAGGCAGGGAGTAGAAACTGCCATCAGGAGTCAATTACATAAAGAGGGCCTCTCAACCAGGAGTGGTGACCTGACCTTGGGTGTCACAGGGTGGAAGAAAGTCTGAGGATGAAGTACTAACTTCCTCCTCCGGTGTGGTTTCTTCCCTAGGCTACTTATGAGGCAAATACTCAGGGAGCTCAAATGCATACCAGTCTGTTGAGGACCTCCATACAAGCTAGTTTCTAGGGCTAGAGAGTAGATGGGAAAAGAAAAAGTGAAGCCGAGAGAAGAAATAACAGATCCAGCCAACACTCTCATTTGTACCTAAAAGCAGGAGATTTGGAATCAGATCTGTGTTGGAGCTCTAACTCCACTTTGATTTGTAAAAGACAAATCATTCAAGTTTTATAAATTCTCAGAAACATTATCTGTCTAATGGAGAAAAATCAACAATATACACTTCAGTTTTGTTGTTAGATTAAATGGCATAGCATACCTAGAGTATATACTAAGTGCTTAATATTAGTGATAGTGGTAGTTCCTCTCCACATACAAAAATCAGCAAACTTGAAGGACTTCCAGAATTCTCCATCACACCTTGCAACAGATTATGTACTTCTACAGTGAA
Source organism: Callospermophilus lateralis (assembly GCF_048772815.1). Taxonomy (NCBI): domain Eukaryota; kingdom Metazoa; phylum Chordata; class Mammalia; order Rodentia; family Sciuridae; genus Callospermophilus; species Callospermophilus lateralis. The sequence goes on along the minus strand of NC_135306.1, from coordinate 58,316,713 downwards.
TTTTCTTAGGTGTAGTTCCCTCTGCATAAGATTCCTCTCCCACTTCTCAAACTCAGTTTGCCTAGAAAATCTTACTGATGCTTTATAATTCATGAACTGAATAGCAGGCTCTCCATAGCTCATTCTCAAGGAAAGTGGACCTTCCCTATTTTTCCATACCCCACCACACTAGAAGCTAATTGGGTCACACCTGTCTTCTTATTTGACCTTGAGCTCCTCAAGGGGAGGGGAGGGAGAGGCTACAACTGGCAAATGTGTAGTAGTTCACTGCCAGGTTCTCACTAGATACTCAGAAAATATGAAGTCTGAATAAGTGAATATGGATTTCTAGAATAAGTCCACCACAATAGAAGGACAACATTCAGCAACTTCTTCCCTCTTCACCTCAAAGACAGATCAACCCATGACAACTGATGCAAATGGGGGAATAAAGTGATCCTGAGAAATTTAAAAAAAAAAAAAAAAAAGAAAAACTCTGAATAGCTTCCAAAATAAAATGCAAACAACTTTGATTTTCCTCTGGGACAGTCTAGCTAGAAGCCCATCTCATTTATTTCAAAGTTTCAAAAGCCCTATATCAAATTGATTTGAACCAGAAAATTACTGCTAATTAACTAGCCGACTATGACAAGCACTTCATTGTATCTAATGCATTTGAATGATTTTCATAAAAACTTACAAAATCCCAGTACTTTCAATGACTAACCAAAAGTTTCTCCCTGCAATTGTTAAAATATTTATTGTTTTGTGGCTATGTAATGGATTCTCATGATCCATGAACTTAAGCAGTGTAAGTATATAGAACACATTCTTACTTCCACCTTGGCCTCCATTACCCCTTTTTCCTTCTTCTCTTAACAAAACTCTATTTATTGTCATCTGTGTGGCCTTGCAGAATTTTCTTTTCCAAATTCAAACAAATATTCATATTCCCTAGCTTCTTTTTAAAAATATCCATGCTTTATGCAACATTACAGGCGTCTGTTTTTTGCTTAAATGTTTTTTTTATGTTAATGAGTATCTTCATATTTTCACCTTCATTTCTGTGTTCTGATATACCATAAGTTACTTAACCAGAAATCCCCAAATTAATTTAAGTCTTTTGTTTTAATGTGGTTATAACTTTGAATGTATAAAACTAACATTTAAGAGTTATATTTGTAGCACAAATTTCTGTTAAGTGTGTGTAGAAAGTAAAAAAAGTAAATGGATTTATAACTTAAATGCAGTGCCAAATTTCCTTCCTTGGGAACAAATTTGTGCTCTCACCAGCAGACTTTGTATTTGTGTAAATCTGATAATTAAAATAACAGGGGAAAAACTAACATTTTAAAAGTTGTGACATAGGTTTAATATCTTTTTATAACATTTAGAAGATACTTGTCATCTTTCTGTAAAATTTCTGTTCGTATCCTTTGTCTTTTATTTCTATTGCATTTTGAAACATTATTTCTTATCATATATTTCCAAAATTAGGCAAAGCAATTAACTACATCAGCAAAATAATTCTAAGTGTTTTTTGTTTGTTTGTTTTTTGTTGTTGTTAAGAAAGTTTTTATGACCAAGTTGCCATCCTTAGAATCCTTTACAGGAAAGCTATAATCACAAAGAGGTCCCTCAGTGCCCTCTAGTGGCATCCTGCTCCATTGCATCTTTTCTTGAAGTAACACTGAGGGCAAATCTATCTGCTGGTATTCTCCTTATCTTCCCAGTCCGCCTAAGTCTCCTCAACTCAGACTCAATTTGAAAACAAAGTGAAACTAAAAACATAGGTACTTCAACCCTTCAGGAACCATATTAGTGCCTGGAAATTGTTGGGTGTACTCTTAGGCAGGATTTATTTGCTTACTGGTTACTTTAAAAGATGGCATTGGGATATCTGTCTGTGGGTCACAGTGTATCCTTGTTCTAGGTATCAGGCTCTGTTTTACTTGTTCTTGTACCATAGTAAAATAAAGAGGACTTTCCAGACTTATGAGTGCCAAAAATATTCATCCCTTGAAAAGCCTTAAAGTCACTCATTCATTAATACTTTGCACAAATATTTGGAATGCTATGTTTAGTATTCTAGGTGTTAGGTGCATATCTTCTAGTTGGAGGAGACAAACAGTAAACATGTAATTAAGTAAACAATTTGCTATATAAGACAATGTTGGTTTGTGAGTATGGGGGGTTTATTTCAATGTAAAACAGAAAATCAAGCATCTATAAAGAAGTACCATTTAACTAAAGGACTTGGAGGAACAGGAGTTAAAAGTGTGGCTGTCTGGAGAAAAAGCCTTAGAGGTAGAAGCAATCAGCCTAAAGCCATAGTATGCTTGGTAAGTGTACTGAATGCCAGAAAAACCCTCCTTAAAAGGACTTTTCTCACAGCTGCTGCAGGTGCCCTACTGCCAGCCCCAGCTCATTCCCACTGTGAAAACTTCTCCCAGCTGGCCACAGTGACTCACAAGCCTTGAGGCCTTGACATCTGCACGCAGACTGTGGATGGAGTGCAAGTCCTGGCCTTCTGCTCACAGTACAGAAAAGCTTTCTGTGGTGGGGGCTGAAGCCTCTGCTGAGATTGCAGTGTGGCCCATGTCTTTGTTTCCCCATTCTTGCTTTATTTTCTTCTTTTTCACAAGTGTTGATTGCGACAACAGTCTTTGTACATTTACTACATGCTAAGCCGTGTCACAGCCTACTTATTCGCAGAGTAAAAAGGAATCCAGTGTGCAGTTGACAACCGGAGACAGAATTAATTTTAAAAAATGTTTGAGGACCTCCTATATGCCAGCACTCATTTTGTTGCTTAGTAAGAACAATTCCTCTTTCATATAGAGCTTTAATTAGAGTAACTAGAATACAAAAATTAAATAAGATACAATAGTATATTTCAAAAATGACATAGGAATAAGTGCTAAGGAGAAAAATGAAGCAGCAAGATGGTGTAAGACATGCCCAGGAAGGGGATTTGGTTCTTGATAAGGAGTGAGGTACATCTTCACTAAGGTAACACTCAAGTAAAGGCCCAAAGAAAACAAGTCAGACATGTTGACATCCTGAGAGAGTAATTTCAGAATCCCAGGCATACACACCATGAAGAACAGTCTCTAAGGAGAGAACATACCTAGATTGTTTTTAAAACAGAAAAAAAAATACAGATTTTGGAAAGCAGAGTTAACAAGAGAAAGAAGTAAAGGAGGATGTCAGATTAATGAAGAGATATTAATCTTTGTAGGCTATTTTAAGAATTGTAGATTTTTACTCCAAATGAGACGAAAAGTAAGTGTGGTACTTTTAGAAAAATATCTAACAGGATCAATCTGGCTAAAGATTGAGATGAGACTTGAACACAGTTAAAGTGAGAAACAGAGCTACAAAGTAAGAGTCAACTGAAAGGATCTAGAAGAGATGACTGTGACTTGGACCAGAACAGTGGAGATGGCAAGACATGACCACAATAAGGTTCAAACTGACTTGAGGTGGGGCGGGAGGAGAGACAAAACAAAACTCCACGATTTGGGATCTGAGCAATAAGAAAGTGGAGTTCGTTTTACTCAAATGAAGATGACTACCACAATTATAGGCTTATGGTATGAAGAGATCCACTGTGAAGTTGCTGAATTCAACATGCATATTCATCATTTGAATGAAGATATTAAGTAGGGAGTTGGGTAATGAAAACAGATTCAGAGGAAATATGTCCCTGGAACGTATTTGAGCTTAAATAAGTTTAGAAGTCATAGAATATAGGTGCTATTAAAATCACTGAGATCAGGTGGGATTATCAAAGTGGAAAGTGTGGTTAGAAAATCACTATCTTCTACCTAAAGCTCTGGATACTTCAGCTTTTAAAGCTGGGAACATGCAAATAAAAGTACCAAATGAGATAAAATGGAGCTGCTCTTGACCTATGTAGGGAAGTGAGAGAGTAGAGTCTCAAAAAACAACCAAAAACAGTGGCTTGAAAAGTGAATTCTAATGTGACTAATGTTTCAGGAAAGTCACATAAATGAAGACAGAACTGCACATGGAATTTGCAATACAGTGCTCAGTGACAATGATGAGGTGTGTTTTATTGAAATGTGTCTTAGAGGACAATGTTAAGCTCTAGAGTTAAATAAAATTTAAGAGGAAAGAAATTTGAGAATTTGAGCTATTTTTTTGTAATAGGACATAAAAAAAAAAGCTGCTTGGCCTTAATGTCAATCAAAAAAGCAATCCTTTCAAATTTCTAAAGATTGAATTTCTACAGATCATAGTCTCTCATGGAAATAAGAATAAGTCATAAAAAGATAAGCATACAAAAATCTGTATTGATCTGAAGAACACACATTTGTAAATAATCATGTAAAAATTACCATAAATTAAATATAAACCAAATGAATGCAAAAGGACTGAATATTAGAACTTGTGAAGCCTTTGGAACCTCACTCCTGCCACTGTCACGCTCCACTTTCACAACTTAGATACTATTTGCAACTTAAAAAATCTTCTGTGCTTCGCACAAATCACTATCTTCTACCTTATTTCTAGGCTAATTTGTGTCTATGCTTATGTTCTTTTCTGTACTGTGAGCAGCTTGAATATGAGTACTTAACTCATCTCAGGAATCTTTAGCACTTGGTAATATGGTGGTACTCAATACACATTTTCTGAATGAATGGGTGAAATAATTTGTGGACAGATAACCATATTACAATGTTAAGTGCAACAGAGATGTACATGATTTTTATGGCTTAAAACACCTAGTTTAATGAGTGGCATATAGAATATATCAGTTCAAAGGTGTTGAATTTTAAAAATTCACTCTTCAAAGTAGCTTCAAAAATAAGATTAAAGGAAAAGTGCAGTGTTTAATAGCTTCTTGTCCATCCCCCAAAGGATCCATTTCTGAGGCTGGCTGTAATCTTTAGCCTGGATCTCACTGAGGTACACTCCAGGTATAATAGGGAAGTACTCTCTTGTTACCATCAGCCTCTGGCCTATACTGCTTTGCCCAACTTTCCATCAACTCTGGCTTCTAGGAGTGCAGCTTGATTGTCAGAAAGGCTAGTAAGGATCTCATAGAAAGAAATCCTGTGAGAGTAATAGACATCTAAGCTCTCAAGTCACAATTGTTTTTTCCTCAACCCATGCCTGGAACATCAAGAGATGTCACAACAAAATTAAAGCAAAAACTCACAGGAGTTCCATTGCAACTTAAAATATGCCTTTGCTGAAGCACAACATTATTTGAAGCAGAACTATGAATATGTGCTGATTCATTATCATTTTTATAATGCAAATAACAGAATGAATAATGATCATATATATTAAAATCCTGCCTTTGGAAGTCATGCATAGAGTTCTATTTGCTTATGAAAAGAAACTGCCTGAAAAATACAAAACGAGCTTTTTGGCCCAAGAGCCCCCAAGTTACCAAAGAAATTTTTATAAAACATTACTTGAATGAACTGAAAAGTTGACTCTTCCCTTTATCATGTATTTCTATGTTTAGAATAGGCTTATTTAGTATGGTGAGAAGTGACTTTTTATACCAACATCCTCATTTAGATTAAGGTACCTTGGGGTATTTCAGATATCTAAATTCTTTCCTAGTTACATTTTTATATGTACTCTAGAGGTGATATTGAACACACACACACACACACACACACACACATACACACACACACACACACACATTACAGCAAGTAGACAGTGAGAAGCCGAGTTGGATTTATATTCCCATTCTTAGTTATAAAGACTAAGATCTTTGAAGTTAGCATTTTTGTAACTAGTTCACCTTTTCCTGTAATACATAAAATTAAATGATCTCTGTTCATGAAGAGACTTAAAGAATGTACCTATTAAAGCAGTTTTATTAAATTGGCCATCCATGGAAGTGAATTTATCAATCTGCAGACAGAACAAATCTAGAAAGATGGCATAGAGAGAAGACCCATTAGGAAACATCAGTCTGGAAGAATCTACAAGTTTCCTTGTTGCAGAAATATTTGGCTAGCAAAGTCATTATCTTTTCCTGACTGTTAATCCACTAAGTCCTGAGTTTTCAATTACACAAATATTTCAACAAAATTCACAGGTACATTAAAAAAGGTTGAGGATTTTAATATTGATTCATATTTTTATATGTGAAACATTCAAATATTTTATAACACAAATCATTCACATATTAATTTTCTCAAAAAATTCTACAAACAATATTTCTTTCAAAAGTTACTATAAGTGGTATAGTTGTTGCTCAATTTACATTGTTATACATGTCTTACATCTGGAACTATAGGGCTTAATGGTATATGAAGGGGGATAGTTCCAGATGTAAAAAAAATTGGCATACATAGTGATACAGCCCTATCAATATTTATAGCAGCATAATTCACAATAGTCCAATTATGGAACCATTAATAAAGTCAAAAGATGAATGGACCAAGAAAATGTGGTATGTATATATAATGAAGTTTTGGTTTTTTGTTTGTTTTGGGTACCAGGGATTGAACCCAGGGGCACTTACCACTGAGCCACATGCCTAGTGCTTTTTATATTTATTTATTTTGAGAAGGGGTCTTGCTAATTTTCTTAGGGCCTTGCTAAGTTGTTGAGATTGCCTTCAAACTCATGATCCTCCTGTCTCGGTCTCCTGAGTTGCTGGGATAAAAGGTATGAGCCATCACACCTGCCCACAATGTGGTTTTAATCAGCTATAAAGAATAAAATTATGGTACTTGTCAGTAAATGGATGAAAATGGAAAACATCATGCTAAATGAAGTAAGCCAGACTCAGAAAACCAAGGGTCAAATGTTTTCTCTCATATGTGGAAGACAGAAAAACAACAACAAAAGGTGGGGGGATAAGATACAGATATAGGAGAGATCTATGATATAGAAGGAGGAGAGATGGAAAAGGAAGAAAATATGGAATGAATTTAACAAATTTCATGTGGTGTATTTATATAAATATACCCCAGGGGATTCTACCTTTATGTAGAAAGCACCAACAAAAAAGAAAACAAGATGAGTGAAAGGAACATCAGTAGAGGAAGGAGAAAAGCGGGAGGGAGGAGAGAAGGGGGAAGGACTGAATTATAGTAAGTCAAGTTCCATGCAGGTACGATTTTGTCAAAATGAATATTACTATGTATAACTATAATATTCTAATTTTAAAAATGGGGATAGTTGTAGAAGGCAAAAATGTTTGGAGCATGAACAGTAATCAAGGCGTTTATTGCTGATCCTAACATTCATTATGTTTTTTGCTTATCTTTCAAGACTCAGACCAAAGGTGCTTTCTTTATGAATACTAACCTCTTCAAAGGGGTTTTTATTTACTTACTATAATTATGGAATAATGGTACAATCCATATTAATATTAATTTCACTCAACTTTTTAAAAACTTTCCTTACTTAGGTCTGAATACTATAAGGGATGTGCATTCCTTATTACTGTCATTCTTTTTTCTTCTAAATTTGTCCTAATCTGCCTGTACCCCCCAATTCCAAATATCCATGCCTGGAAAGTAGTGAATCATTTTGTGTTTGGTAAAGGAATTAAAATCCTCTACCTGAAGAAACTTTTTTTAAATTTAAATAACAAAATAATTTATAGACAAGTCAAATGGCTCATATACTTTTAAGTTTCCTTCATGATTTGTTTAGATATAACACAATACCCTAATACATCCATTCATCTTACAAAGGTGAAATTTTAAGGGTGAATATGTTGTTTTTTGTTTCTTAAAGGGCCTTGCTGAGTTGCTGAGTCTGACTTTGAACTTGCAATTCTCCTTCCTCAGCCTCTTGAGCCACTGGGATTACAGGTGTGTGCCAACACACCCAACTTATAAATATACAATTTTTTTATCATGAATTGCAAGAAGCATATTAAGCATATTAACCAGTTTATGTAATCTAATGACAATATCTATAGGAACATTTCTAAAATGAAAAGATTAGCCTAATCTTAAATGTACACATACACACACACAGTATTAGATATGTGTGTGTGTGTGTATGCAGTATTATGTAAGACCTGATTGCAGCAGTAGGTACAAAGGGAAAAAAAGACTGTCATATTTTATGACAATGAAAGTGTAATTGTGACACAGATTTTAAATGTGATTCGATACAAGACATCCTTTAGAGTTATCTAAATTAACGCATATCACAGTGCAGCCAAGAACACTATCTATAACTTATGCAAGGGTAAGATGGAAAAGAAATTTCCATAGTGGGGTGAAGGGTAATCAGTACAAGAAAGCAAGGTATTTAATTAGGAAAATTGTAGGGATTATGCATGAGGATGCATAATCAGAGTTTAATCTTAAGAGGAAAAAATGGAATCAATGATTTTCTGATGTTTAATTTTCTCCATAATCTGCACAAAATCTTTACTTACAGTGTACTTCATTAATTTATGAATTTTTCATTATTTTGGGTGAAGTGGCAACCACTTCTAGATATTTTTCAAAGATCTTTAAAAAGTGATTAAATCTCAATAGAGACGTTGGAACACTGTTAGGCAACCTACTAAGACAAATCAGAGGTTGAGGATGGTAGAAAGACTAGAATGGATTAACAAGATGTGATATGAGAACTTCCTACCTGAAAATTGTATCCCTAGAGGAGCTTGGAGGGCTCAAAACCTCTAAAATAGTGAAAAAGTACATTGGCAAAAGAGAAATGGTAATATTGAAAAGCTCAGAGGTGACTATATTTTATAGTATAGGTTAAATGTGGGAGACTCCTAGATCTGCAATATTCAAGAGGCATGAAGATGGCATTTAACCATCAGAAGACAACACAAAATATGGAAATTCCGTAATCCTTAACAGCGCTAGGTTGGCTATCACAGTATCTTTTCAAAAATGCCTATGAGTCAATGTCTTATAGAACATGATGTTTCTAGTAGCAAGATTTATACACAACTAGGGTATGTGCTGTCCAATTTTAAAGTTTGAGAATAAATGGATGATAAACATAGGTCTGGCATCCTTCATTGTAATGGAAAATTATTTCTTACGTATTTCTCATAGTCAGGTTTATTCATAGTCTAAAGACAAATTTTTGAAAAATAGGCCGACTCCTATTGAGAAAGGATTCTGTGATACTATTGCCAATATAGATGCAAATATCTTCTCTTCCCCCAAAGTTTTCTGTCACCATTTTTTCAGGCTTATTATTCCCAGGTGAAAGACAAATATCCCAGAATGTCAGAGACCCTTAGAAAAAGCATCTAATACTAAAAGTCCTGAAAATACTACCATGAGTATCCAGTTAGAATGAAAGTTTTGGAGACGGATATATAAAGCTTTTTCCAAGTCCATAATGTTTTTGGTTATGCAGATCACAGCAGTTTTTTCCAAGACCACCACATGAATATTTCTTAAATGTATAAATAGGACTGGCATAATTAAGATTAACAAAAAGTGCCCCCATTCATTTCTAAACCTTGGCAAAAGGAACATTATAGGAAGAAAAAAGTGATAGATAGTAAATATGCAATAATGAATTTTTGGTACTAATTTCTATAATTTGTCCTAAAACATGAAGAATATAAATGTTATAATCTATATCATGTGCTCATTCAATTTACCTGTTCTTATAAAATTAAATTGAACAAGGGTCATAATTGGGATTATTCATTTTCACATTCATTGTGGCTGTGTATAGTGCCCAGATGTGTCATTATTCTAGATTTAATTTCTGTAAGGGTGCAAATGAGGTTAATATTTGAGTAAGCAGGATTTGAATAGAGTGAATTGGCCTCCAGAATGTTGGTGGGCCTCAGCCAATTGGTTAAGGATCTGAATAGGAGATTGACTGGTCCTTATCAATATGGGATTCTGCTAGTAGGCAGCCTTAAGGACTTGAACTGCAACATGTCTCCTCCTTAGGTCTCCAGCTAATGACCTTTTCAGTTGAACTGTATCTATATCGTTTGGATTCCATAATCATGGGAGCCCAATTCCAATTCCAACTCCAATTTCTTTAAAAAAATCTGTCTCTTTTCTACCCACTTTCATTCCTTATTGTGTTTTTGGGAGAATCATGCAGGACTTAACATTTTTTACTAGAACAATAAGACATGATTGTATCAGACTTATGCTCACCAAAATCCCATCAAATTGTGAATTCTGAAACTAGTGCTGAAGCAACCAGTTTGCATATATTTCAAGTAGTTTTTGCAATGCCACCTGATAATGCTTCATGTCATACCCAACCTTTATACATTCTACTCCCTGTCATAGGGTTTTACTGACATGTTGGAATAGGACAACTATATGAAATTGTTTGGTGTATACACACTTAACATTACAATTGGTACTATGTGGGTAAATGCAGGATTTCTCATTTGTGTTTTTTAATCATGTTTCATCCAATTATTTCCCTGAAGTACTCTAGTTATTTAGGAACCTTCATTGAAAACTATTACTCATAAACTCTATTTAGAGGGTCACATAATATACCGGCATCATTTTCTTTTCCTATTAATATTTTTTTAAAAATAAACCAAATTTAACTTGAAAAATGTTCTAACCTTTTGAACTTGCTTTTTACATATTTCTAAAATGCATAAGTTGACAAATAGGTTTCTCTCTCCAAGGTTTAAACTGGAATACAAAATAGGCTAAACAGAAAATCTCCTATTTTTTGAATACTGAATTCATATGGAATCCATGAATATTTATGTTTTTTTAAAGAAAACTATGATATGCACATATTCTTGTACAAATGAAATAGTCTTCCTCCCACCTAAGACAAATAGTTCTTCCATAAGAATTTCCTTATATGTTAAAGAAATGTTTTTGTGTAGAAACATTAATAGGTAAAAGTAACTAGATATACAATTTGATAGAAGAAAAAATTTCCTTCAAAGGACGATTTTAATTGAATAAAATTACAAAAGAATGAGATCAAGTTACATTTGCATTACTTAGGATGTGATGCTAGGATGAAAGAGATTTAATTTTATATTAAATCTCCATTAAGAGAAATCTACTCATTTAAATTCACTTTATAAGTAATTGTGGAGTAAAAATTAATGCTCTCTCTCTCTCTCTCTCTCTCACACACACACAAACTGTATCAAGTTATTGAAAATCTTGCATTTTAGGGAAGCAAAGGAATAAAGGTGAAAAATAATTTCCTCCAATCACAAATGGGGAACAGAAAGTCTAAAGTCTAATAGGTAAGTAGCCAGGTCCTGTTACATACTCTCCAGAAAAGACATTATTTCCAGCATAACCCTGGAAGGGGAGCATCCAATTAAAAGAGATGAACAAATGAGTGAATACACAAGAACTAAGTAGTGGAAGTAAGAGATGACATCCTAAAAGCAAGAGGACTGAATGATAAAGGATGTGTACTTTATGGAAGTCAGAGTCTGAAATACAAAATATCATTTTTATGGTTATTTTGTGAATGAAAAAAATGACCTCTCCTTTACCTTATATCAATTTGGTACCCACATTTTGATTTTCAGTTCTAGTACCATCTTTAGCTATAATAATATTTTGAACCTTAAGAAAATAGTAACATTACTGTGAAAGGACACATTTTTTTTTCTAGGGCTGCATGTAACTGTATGGTGGTGAAATAGCATCTGAAGGACTCTCCTCAATGAAAGAGAATCAAGCCATTTTGAATTACAAAACATCATCTGAATTAAAATGCCTATAATTATTTGATGTAAGCTACATTTATTTGGAAATTACCATCTCATTTGTTTTCTTTTAATTGGTTATACTAAATGCAAGATTTTCTGCCTTCTAGATTTTGCTTATATCCTAGAGATGTCAGGTCTATATGATCTTACATTCCTCAGAAATGTAACACTCTTTTGGAGCTTTTTCATTCAATCAACTTATTTGTAATATTACTACTTGTCTTTCCTGAGGGTAGAAGGAAATGTAAATGAGACTAAAGTTAAACTTAGAAATATCAAACTTTAAAAACCAACTTATGAAAGAACCTATGAAACCCAAGTGTTAAAGAAATTAAGTACTGACATTATGGGGCAGTGATCAGAATTTCTTATTTGAGTATTAAACTTAAAATAATGATAGATTAAGCACTACTTGAATTCAGAAATACAACTGCTTTTAGTCTGATTTTTATTTTTCAAAATCAGATATTTTTGTTACAAATAGAAACTCATAATATTAAAAAGGATTAAAATTAAGATACATTTTATCATGTGATTTATCATATTTGCATGCATTTAACCTCGTATTATTTAGGTACTAATTCTTTAGAAATAATCATTTCAGATAATTTAGTTGGGAAATAGGCAAATCAGATACGGAAATGCTCCACAGAAGCTGGTTACCTAGCAACAGATTGATGTAGTAGTAAATCACAAGTAAGAAAGCAATAAAATTGAATTTCCTCCATACCATTATAACACACAACATTTATGAATAAATTATATCAACTTTAGATGAAATACAAAAGTTGGTATTGATGTTATAACTGCACACAGATGGTGGAAAGGAAAAATTGTCAGTGTCTGTAATTAAGACTTACAACATGTCAAAAGATAAAGCCTTGAGCTCAAATTAGGTAGAAAACTGGATTTGGGAACCCCATCTAAAGCATAGGCCCATTAGTACAGTACGGTTCATTAAAAATAAGCTCTTTGAAAAAAATTATGCTTACTGACTAGGAGAGAAAGGTATGAAATTTGTTAGTTTTGGCTGAAAAGTACTTCCTAAATTAAATACAAAAGTGACCCTGAACTGCTAACATCCATGGGGATCATGGCAAAAGCAAAGAGTACTCAGCTCTTTGAAGTACTTCATAAATCCAAATCACATGGAATTATCACAAATTAAATCCTGCCAAACATCAGTATACAATTAAAAAAAAACAACAATGAAACTACTTGATACATACTCTTACAAGGGACAATCTATAAGGACACAAACAGTAAATTATTTTAAATAAAGTTATGAGAGAATGTAAAAAAATTCACAAATTAATCTCATGGAGAGGTGAAGACTCAGAATAGCCAACATAGTACTAAACAACAAAGTTGGAAGACAGACACAACCCAACTAAAAGACCTACATAAAAAATCTACAGTAATCAAGACTGCATGGTGTTTTCAAAGGAAAAGACATAGATCAAAAGAACAGAGAACCCAGAAACAGACTCACATAAATACAGCCAATTGATATTTGACCAAGAAGCAAGGACAGTTCAATGGAGAGTGGATATTTTTCCAACAAATAATGATATTCAGATAAAAAAAGGAAAAAAGAATGTAGACATGGACCTTACTTGTTTTATAAAATTAACTCAAAATGAATCAGACATATTCACATTAAATCAGACATATACACATTAAATATAAAGCTTCTGGAAGATATACAGGAGAAAATCTATGTGACTTTGAGTTTGTCAAATAGTTTTGAGATATAGCAGCAAAAGCATAAATAATGAAAGAAAAAATATTTTATTTCATTAAATTAAAAAGAAATTCTGCTTTTCAAAACACAACGTTAAGAGAACCAAAGCCAAGTCACAGCTTGGCTAAATTATTTGCAAAACATCTGACATAGAGCTTTTATCCAATTACTTAAGAATTCTTAAAATTCACCAATAACAATTCAGTAGGGACAGCAGCTCAGTGGTAGAGGTTCAGTCTCACATGTACAAGGCCCTACATTAAATCCCTAGAAACACACATACACACTACCCAATTTAAAATTTTGTAAAAAAGAAAAAAAAATTGAGCAGACCTCTGACCCAATCAAACACATAGATGGTAAGTAGACATATTAAAAGTTGCTCAATGTAATTTATCATTAGGAAAATAAAAATCAAAACATCAGTCACTTTAAACCCATTAAAATAATGAAAACTATACTGAAAACACCAACTTCTGGAGAGTATGCAGAGCAATAGGTGGGAATACAAAATGCTACAGCCACTTTATAAAAGGTTTGGCACATCAGCCAAGAATACTATACTCAGCAAAATATAGCTTCAGAATTGATGATGAAATAAAAACCTTCCATGATATCAACACTTAAAAAGAATTCACAACTAGAAAGTCTACATACTCAACAAAATCCTGCAGAATAAAAAAATAAATAAAATAAATAAAAAATAAAAACTAGCAAAGGGAGAAACCACACTAGAATAGTCAAAGGAGAAAATTAATTCAAAAAGTAAAAACAAGAAATAAACCAAAATTACAGAATAAAAATCATTTCTCAATAACACAATGTAAATGGCCTAAACTCAAAAGACAGAGTGTCATATTGGATGAAAACACAAGACCCAACAATATGCTGTCTCTAAGAGACTCACTTCAGAGGCAAAGACATCAATAGACTGAAAGTAAAAGAATGGGAAAAATCATTTATATGGATTTTTTAAACAAGCAAGGGTTTCTATCTTCATATCAGATAAAGCAAACTTCAAGCCAAAGTTAATAAGAAGGGGCAAAGAAGGCCATTTCATACTACCTAAGGGAATTACACTTCAAGACATAACAATAATATGCCCCAATCAATGGAGCATCTGCATACATCAAACAAACTCTTCTCAATTTCAAGAATCAAACAGATAACACATAATACTGGATGACTTTAACATTCTTCTGCAAGAATCACTGGATAGATCCTTCAAACAAAAACTAAAATTTAGAACAGATGTAATGATCTTATAAAGAGGCAAATACCTGTAATTATCCAGGTGCGTCCAATGTTATCACAAGGATATAGACACTATAGAACTATAAAATACTATTAATAATTTAGACAACATTTATAGACATTTTATCCATCAATGACTGAATATACTTTCTTCAACACTTTCAACATGATACTTCACTAAAATAGACCACATCTTAGGCCACAAGCAAACCTTAGCAAATACCAAAAAAAAAAAAAAAAATAGAGATAAAACCTTACATTCTATAAGGTAATAATAAAAATGATAAAAATGGAAGATATTCTAAAACTTGTAGAATAAATAATACAGTACTGAGTAATGAATGCATAACAGAAAAAAATCAGGATTGAAAAAAAAAATTACAGGTAAATAAGAATACCTACACAATATAACAAAATTTCTGGGACACTCTGAAGGTGGTTCTAAGAGGAAAGTTCATTGTATTGAGTTCATTCACGAAAATAGAAAGTCACCAAATAAATAACCCAACTCTACATCTCAAAGCTGTTGAAAAAGATCAACAACCAAAAGCAGAAGACAGAAAGTAATTAAAATCAGAGCTAAATCAATGAAACTGAAACAAAAAAAATTTCCAAAAATATCAATGAAACAAAAACTGGGTTCTTTGAAAAAAAAAATAGATAAAATTGATAAACCCTTAGCCAAGCTAAGGAAGAAAAAGAAAATTCAAGTTACTAAATACTTGATGAAAAAGGAGTATCATGACTGGCACTACTAAAATACAGACAATAATCAGAAACTATTTTGAAATTTTCCTTAATAAAATAGAAAATCTTGAAGACACATTTCTAGAGACATAACCAACCCAAATTTAATCAAGGGGGGCGGGGTGTAGAAAATTTAAGTAGACCAATTTCAAGCAATAAAATTGAAGCCAGCATCAGAAGTCTACCAATAAAGAAAAGCCCAGGACCAGACATCACCGATGATGTCTAACACCTTCAAAGAAGATCTTATACCAATACTCCTCAAATTATTCCATGAAATAGATACTGAGGAAACCCTTCCAAACTCATTCTATGAGGCAAGTATTATCCTGATACCCAAATCAGATACAGCAAGGATAGAAAACTTCAGACCAATATTATTGATGAACATAGATAAGAATTCTTAATAAAATACTGGCAAATTGCATAAAAAACATTAAAAAGATAGTACACTATGATCAAGTGGAGGTTCATCCCATTGCTGGGGGTTGGGTCAACATCTCACTGCAGTAAGAATGGCAATTATCAAGAATACAGTAGCAATAAATGTTGGTAAGGATGTTGGGGGAAAAGATTTACTTATATGTTGCTGGTGGGACTGCAAATTAGTGCAACCACTATGGAAAGCAGTATGGCACTTCCTCAGAAAACTTGGAATAGAACCAACATTTCACCTACTTTTCAAATATATACCCAAAGGACTTAAAATCATCATATATTAGTGACAAAGCCACATCAGTGTTTATAGCAGCTCAATTCACAATAGCCAAGCTATAGAACCGATCTAGGTGCCCTTCAGTAAATGAATGGATAAAGAAAATGTGGTATATATACACAATGAATATTACTCAGACTTAAAGAAGAATGAAATGATGGCATTTGCTAGTAAATGAATGGAACTGAAGACTATCATGCCAAGTGAAAAGGCCAATCCCCAAAACCAAAGGCTAAATGTTCTCTTATATGTGGATGCCAACACACAATAAGTGAGGAATGGGGAAAACAGAAGTTCACTGGATTAAACCAAGGCAAATGGAGGGCAGGGAGGAGGGGTGGGAATAGGAAAGGTAGAATGAATTGGACACAACTTTCCCACATTTATATATAAACACACAAACAATAGAACTCCACATCATATACAACTGCAAGAGTGGGATCCTAGTTAGAATAAGTTATACTCCATGTTTATATAATATGCCAATAGACTCTACTGTCATGCATATATAAAAAGAATAAAAGGCAATTTTTAAAAACCAGTCTGGCAGCACCTTACAAAATTGCATAGTCTAATGGTATAATCCAACAATTTTGGGTATGTTCCATATTTATCCGAAAACTTATGTTCATAGAGAAACTTTCCTGGAAAAGTATACAACAGATTTATAATGGCCCAAAAGAAGCAACAACCAACATCCTATTTGATACCTATATGAATAAGCTCACTAGGATATATCCATATGATAAAAGCTGCAATAATTTGAGGGAGAAAATGAAAAATGTGGGAGAAGAGACAAATATCCTATACTGAAGAACTCTAGGTAACTTATCTGACTATCCTAACTGAAGGAGGCAAGGCCCAATTCCTCAATGCATCTTCACTGTCTAAAAATGGTAATATGATTTATGATTCCGCTTATGTATTATTTTAGACAAGCAAAACTTAGAAACAATAGCATCCATTTCTTCAAAGGACTTCGGCAATAGAAGAGGGATGAATATATAAAGCTCAGGATGGCCTCTGCACAGCAACTTGCTTCTAGGAGTACAGGATGAAAAGGAGGCAAAGACTGAGACTGTTTCGATAGAGAAATCTGAGGAGTATGTCCTAAACTGGAGGCTAAGGCCAACAGCAATAGTTACAAATCCTGTGGATAGTAGGTACTTTGATAGCTATGAGGAAGATGGCTTGAGTCCTGTGGTCTTTCTATGAATTACCAATTATCCTAGTCTTCATAACTTTTCTGCACATTTAGACTATTTAAAATAAAATTTAAAGTCTAATAGATATTAGATATTCTGAAATAGTGAAGTTGAAAATATATCTTAATAAATTTTAAATAATTCAAACAGATAAAAATATTTTAAAAAGTGAAGATATGTAAAGAGCCGAATGAAGAACTACAAGCATATTACATTGCAGTTGTAATAGGAGAGAGCTAAAAATATTGAGAAAACGTATAAAACAATAATGGTCAATATTTTTCAATTTTAAAAGATATGGCTCCTCAAATTTAGGAGGGAAAACTTGTATAGAACAAGATGAAAAAAATAACCAATATGCAGATACATTATAATGTTAACATAATATCAAGATGAAGAAACTAGATTGGAAGAAATGTTTAAAAATTAAAATAATGGCATAGCAACAAGTAGGAGAGATTTTCATTAACAAGTAACAAGCAGAGAAATATTTAATATGCTTCAGAAACCTAAGTGTAATCGCAGAATTTGTACCCAGGTGTCAAAAAGGTGCTTTGAAAAACAAGCCTAAATATTAAAAATATAATGTGAACAGAATCTTTAGTGGAATTTATAAACCATGCAGTTTAGACAGGACAATAAACGTGCCAAGAAAAATTGCCGGGCAAGGGGGAATTATTAAGACCTTGATTTATAGGTATTAAAGCAAGTGTTAGTTGGACAGATCTACATGGGGGATAATAAAGAAACCTCAAATAATGGATAACAATGCATGTGAAATGCAGGTGATTAAAATCTACAACTTCTCTAATTTTATATTTATATAACAGTGCTTGTTCTCCATGTTTGTACTCTTTTATATGAGATATGGGCTAAAACTAGATTTTAAAATCAGTATATATAAACTTTTAAATTTTCAGACATGAACTGTACATTGGTTACACACTAAATACTTGAAGGCACTGAAATAATATACAGTAAGAAGAGGACAAATTCTTACTGGGTAAATAGTAATCAAAGCTAAAATGGTGTGGCACAGTTAATATGCAAAAAGAAAGACCTTAGGGAAACTTACAAGATTTTGTCTTATATGTTCAAATAAACTTCAACATTTGTGTGCACCAATTTGAGGAAAGCCAGATTCACAAGAAAAAGTTATGAGTAGATTAATATAATTTGAGCATGAGAATATTCAAATAAGATCATTTTAAGAGTCATTTTAATCTAAGTAAAATTTAAAAATTATATAAAAGATATGAAGTATTTGATTAACATTCAAAAAACCTCACAAAAGTCTTCAATGATTGCATAAAAAAATCATTGAGACAACGTAAGTCAGTCAAAGGCTACATAAAACAAAACTACACTCAACATCGACCTGAAAGTCTGTCTTTTAAGATCTGGAGCAAGATGAAGACATTCACTTTAACCACTTTTATTTAACATGCTCAAAGTTTCAGCCAAAGAAATCAGGCAAGAGAAAGAAATATTGGGCATCCAAATAGCAAAAGGGAAGGTCAAGTTATCCCAATTTGTAGACAATATAACTTTAGAGATAAAATAGGCTACTATAACTGTCGGAACTGAAATTCAGTAAAGTGGCATAATATAAAATAAACATTCAAAAATCATTAATAGTTTTATATATCAATAATGAGCTTGCCAAAATGGTATCCAAAATAACCTCATTATTTTTTTAATTTGTTCTAATTAGTAATACATGACAGTAGAATGAATTTTGACACATTGTACACAAATGGAGCATAAGTTCTCATTTCTCTGGCTCTACATGGTGCTGAGTCATACCAGTAGTATAATCACACATCATGTACCACCAGAGGAATGTAATTTTCTTTGAGATCATTTACTTCCTTAGGCAAATCGATTCCTATATATCTTTTTTATAGTGATTACCCTATATAATTGAGAGATGAATTTGTAAATTCTCAACACAAATGATTGATGTTTAAGAAAATGCTAATTAGCCTTATTTGATGATTATACTTTATATGTATAAATTCCTTGGCTGTACCCCATAAATAAGTATAAGTCAAACAAAAATATAATAAAGGTATCAAGTTATAAAAGGGAAGAATTTGCAGAGATGAGGATATAATTAGCTATAGTAAAAAGTCTAGGGATGTGAATATTGAGAGGTAATATTAGAAAGATTGATCAAGGGATATACATCAATGGTCTTGAATATAAATCTCAAGACCAGAGGAGGAAGAACAAAGTGCAATTTCTCATTATTATAAGCATCTGCCCGACAAAGTTCAAATGGAGAAAAAGGACAACAGAGTCCAAGGACAATAGAATGAGGGAAGAGCAAGCAGATGATGACGGAGTTGATATGAAGAACTAGGAGAGAACTAGGAGAGAGATTGAAAAATTGTATGACTGGTGGATAGGATTTTGTTGCATTAATTAGAAAAACAGAAGAAAGAGAAGACTTAGACATTAGTGAGCTTAGGTTGGGTACTGGGGTTTAAAATGTAACTTATTGGGGCAGAAATGATCAACAGGCAGTTGAAATAAAGAATCAGAATTGACAGGGCTAAAAAAGGAAAGTGAAGTAAAAAATAGTTCTGTATTCATAAACTGTTTCTGATGTGCTAGTGTGATAGCTTAAACTTTTCTCTAAAGGGGAGAAACATATAACTTCTGTGGAGTTCGTTTTTGGGTGTGGTTCTTTCAATGCAGTGTGCTTCCATGCCCAATAGAACATGAGTAGTGTTAGCATTACTTCCTTCTAGTTGATTCTACACTGGGTGTAGTCCACAATATATAATAGAATTTCTTTATAAATATTTTTTTTCTTCCTGAATCTACCGTAAGCAAAAATGCCCAAGGCATTGAATATTAAGAAAAAGTATTGCTGATTTGTTTTGTCTCAATAATTTGGTTAGGAAGTTACAGAAATGTGAAGACATGGCAGGTTGTTTACATAAATACACAGAATTTGTGAAAAGAATTGAAAGTGAAATGCTAAATGAAAGAGGTTTGCAATTTAGAAGCCTCATCAGAAGCCCCAGGTGAACTTGGATCAATTTGTGTTTTGCAATGAAAATAATCACAATGGAAGGAACTCAGGGAAAAGTAATTTATATAAAGTGTATAGGTAATTTGGATAAATGAGTGTTTTTATTCACATTTTAAACTATAATTTACATTTAGCTGCATGGAGAAGCACAGGAATCAGTGTAAAAGGATAAACATTCAGGCTTACCTGCTTGAAACTAATTTAATTTTCCAAATAAATTCAACCTATAATTTTTATGTTATTTGTCTACATAAATGATATATTTGATACTTTAAAAGAACCTCTGGGGTGAGACAAATACATACTAAATTCATTTAGCCCAACTCTTATTTCCCCTTTACAAAATATCATTGTTTTATTAATTTGTATTAAAATTGTCACTCTGATTTTCCCACTTCTTTCAAACTTATAGAAATTATACTAGAAACATTTCTTTTGGCCACAAGGGGTAGGAAGCAGATTAGTCCAAAAAGGACCACAATGCTCTTCTCAATTAGGTACTATATTATCATTCTCCCTTTTCTTCATCTCATGAGGACTTCATGTCCTTTCTGGTTCATCTAAAATATTGGAACTGAAAAAACAAAATGCCAACTATGAGTCTAGAGGCAACATGAACTATCCCTTTGGTCTACTATCTGAAACCAAAGTATTTCCATATTGTGATTTTCTTTCTGGAAATATTAAAATGTAGAAATGTAAGTTTTCTTTTTTCTGCATTCCATTGTTTTAGCTCTATGACCATGTTTCCTTATCTCAACAATTGATAGTCATATTATAGGAACCCAGAATGTATCCTTTATCACTAGAAAGTCTAGATAAATCCTTGGATCAATTAATGAGCTTCAGTTGCTTCACATAAACAGTCAAGTTAAATGTACCATTGTTAATTCTGCAGTGATGATTCCAGAAGATAAAAGATGGAAACACTGTAAAATTGATACTATTTTATGCCTTTAGGGCTTAGCATGTATTATCTCAAACAATCCCCAAGACCCCTGTTGGTAATAGGGTATTCATATTCTCTTTTAAACATGAAATAAATAAAACAGATTAAAGGAGTGACCAATATGACGCACATACATATATGTAACCATATTTACAGTAGGTATATTTAAATATAGCTCACAGGCAGATAAATACTCTCCTCCCAATTATTATTGCATAAATAAATACGGAATCAGAAATCTCAAAACCAAGGAACTTGAGACAAATCAAGCATGCCTTAATATACTAATTGTTTGATAAACACACAATATACTTGCTCAAACAGTGGTCTTAACTTGAGAATAAACATGATTTCCTGAACACTTTTTGAATTTTAGTCACTCAGAAAATATGATAAAGTTGCATTTTTGCAGAAAAGGTGAAATCTTTCCAAGATCATTAGCAAAAATTCCTTCAACATTAAATGAAGCCTACTATTTAACAAGTACTGTGGCACATATTGGAGGTTAAATCTCAAATATTTTTTTTTCTTCCTGATAGAGCGTGATAAATGTTATGATAGAGTAAAGCAAAAGGCAAGCAAAATCGAGTACAAACACATGCTCTCCTACTTAATATGAGCATCAAGTGAGGAGTTAAAGGCACGTCATATAGTACTTGTCAAATCTGAGAGCCAATTATAAAATACAATTATAATGAAATATAGATTGTCAGAACTATTTAAAAATGCAATATAGCTATTAGCATACATGTTTCCAACCCATAATAGTGGTACTGCCGATACTTTAGAAGATAATTCCATAGAAAATGTCATAGAATTAGAGAGAAAACAATATTGCAAATTGGTATAAGCAAACCTTACTACATATAATGGGCAGAATATCCTGGTTTTTCCTAATAGCAGGAGCAAATTTATGAAATTTTTAAGAGAAGATCATTAATCTTTCCAAAGCCAAAAACTGAGTAATGAGGGACTAGGCATATGAAAAGGGTCAGGAATTTGTGCTTGATCAGTTAATTCCGGGAAGAAGAAAAACCCTTGGAACTTCATTTTGAGGAAGGCTAATGGCATGGAACAAACAGAAGAAATAATCCAATCATTAAACTTTAGACAAGAGTGAAGGAAGCAAAAGATAATTGAAACAATTTTATAAGCAGTTTCTTACTATCCAAAGATATCATGCCAAATCTGCTGCTGCTCCACACATTAAGCCACAATATTGAAGAATTTTTATTCTTTTCTGCCAGCATTATCAAAAAGTCAAGATTAAAATGTAGACAAATTCTATCTTTCTTTTACAACTAGATCTAAATCTACATTCTTTGTATGGGCCCACATTAAGTCAATAATGGTAGTCTTGCTCTTCATGGAAGATTTGTGACTCTTGACTTCTTAGATTGCACCTTCTAGGGCCTACTAGAACAGATAATCTGCTACTATGCAGTGGGAATGAGGGATAAACACTTCAATATTCTATGATAGTTGCTCCCAGATGAATTCAAATTCCACCTGGGATTACTCTTCATATATGAATAACATGGAACTAGAAAAAAGATGTGTAAGAACTACCAAGGTAAGTCCCTAGTTTTTTTCCCTCAGCCTTAGGTGGTCAACAAGTGGTCCTGGACTGAATGTGATTTGCCTCATACTAAATATAATGTGTCTGATATGTTTGATTACACTTTCCTTAATTAGCTACTACATAAAAGCTTAGTCTTGAAGTGCTAAAGACAATCATGAAGAATAAAATGCTGTGGAACCTTCGGATGGGAGGATCGCCAATTTTATTTTGGAATGGCTGAAGCCTTTCAATTAAGAGGGGAAGCATGAAAGAATTTTAAGAACTGGGATGAGAGTTGGGCATTGTGAGATAAGGTGTTGAAGGAGGCAGGCACTATCCAGGCAGGTAGAGAAACATAACTGGTAATCATGGATTAGTGCAAGATGGAACAGCTTAGTAGAATGTGGAGCAAGTGTCAGGGACAGGAGTAATGGTGGGAAATGAAATGAACCCAACCCTACTTTCCTGTGAGTGCTATGAAATCAGTCTCTGGAGCCATGCAGACTTGAGCGGAAACCTGATTTTACCTTTTTTGCTATTTAACTTAGAAGAGTTCAAAGCCCCTCCAAACTTTAGATTTCACATTA